>NW_015388311.1:99176-103842 GCF_001527695.2 Protobothrops mucrosquamatus
TACGACCATCGCAACATCCCCTAGGGTCACGTAATCAAAATTCAGAGGCTTGGCAACTGACTCATATTTATGACGGCTGCAGTGTGCTGGAGGGGGTGTGTCAAGTGATGCGACCTGCTGACAAGCCAAATTGATGGTGCTACTAACTTACCAACTGCAGTGATTCACTTAACAAATGTGGCAAGAAAAAGTTGTAAAATGGGGCCAAACCCACTTAACAAATGTCTTGCTTAGCAATGGAAATTTTGGGCTCAGTTGTGGGTCGTAAGTTGAGGACTACCTATATATAAAGAGAAAAGTGGAGAGGGAAGAGGAAATGAAATACTGAAGAAGTTACGGTTAGTTGGAGTTTATAAAAATCTTAAGAAAAGAGAGCTGGATGTTTCATTACCAAATGCCAAGGAATGAAGTGATAAATGGATCGGATGGACGATTTGCCAAGAGGATAAAAATAAAAAAAATGTATGCAGAGGTACAGTGAATGGCATTGGCCTAAATGAAATTAGCTATAATTTATTTTCTTATCTGCTGCCTTTAATTATTTGTGTTTTATTTATTTATTTGTTTGTTTGTTTGTTTGACTTGTATGCTGCCCATTTCGCCCAGGGTTACTAGGTATATAACACTGTTTAGCTCAAAAGAGACTGGCAAGATGATTATGTTTGTAGGAATGCTGGTAATTTATAAAAGCTTCTAGCTTCCTATTATCATTTGAACTTTTGAGTTCCATTATTTCCATTATTTCTGGTTGCAAAATACTGAAAAACAAGCACATTTCACCAAATACCCGATATTCCTTCTAGATGAAACTTATTCTACCATACTTGACATCAGGAAAGAGCATGCATGTATCCCTAATATGGGGCCCTTCTTTGACAGCTAAGCTTCTTTTTCATTAATTGTTCACCTGCTGCCAGTCAAAACATTTCTTAACTAAGCTGTAGTCTGAGATATCATCAAGTTTAAGTGCCCCCTGCCAATGCCTAGCATTGCATCACCATTCTTCATTGAAGCTGCCTAATTTACAAACCTTTCTGTCTTCCAAATGCATTTCCTCACTTCTGGCTATGGGCCATTAAGTCTTTTACCAACACTTTTGTTTTTAGCGGTTTTGTTAGGCTGCAAAAGTAAAAGCTTGGAGTCTTTGGTAAAGACCATTAGTTAGAGAACAAGCCTGCGGTTTGGAGAGCATCGAAACAGGGTAGGAGCAACTAGAGTTTTCCTTTGCAAGCTTCTGTATTAGGTCAGTGGGTATGTATATAGGCTAGTTTGATTTGGGAGTTATTCTTCGAGATATTGAAGCTCTCTGGATGATCTCACGGCACTGCTTTCAGTGGAAATAAGGCTGATCTCAGGGCAAGATAGAAAACTGTTTTCACATCTTATTAGATAATGGATGAGATGTAAAATCAGTTCCATGGTAGAAGAACAACCTGGAGGTTGATAGGTTGGTCAGAATAAATAGGCTTTCCTTGGCAGAAATGCATTAAGCATTTCTGTGTTACAGCACAGCATGAATTATGAAAGAAACAAGTGACAGATTAAGAAAAGATAGGTGGGTTAGCAGTACATCTTTTTTCATTAGAAGCCTCAGTCCCACAAAACTCCCTTGGTCCTTTGGGGTTAAATTACCATTTGAATTACTTATATCATTTACAAATAGTGCCACAGATCTCTCCCCTTCTCATGGTCCTTTTTTTAGGCATGAGAGCTGGATGGGAACATTTATTTGTAGGGAGAAAACCACTTCTGAATTCCAGCTGCACAGGCAGGAAGCAAGAAGATCTTTGGGCTTAAGGCTAGAGTAATCCTTAGCTAACTGGGGGAAGGAAAAAGCTGTCATTGGCGTATTCCTATTCGTTGGACATACATTAAACATATAAGGCACAGATGGGTGAAAGAAATTTTTTGTACCCCAAATTATATACAGTGACTTACCCTACCAATGTTGCTGGAGGCATGGTTTTCTTTTCTGCCGTTCCTTATTTAAGGTATTGTTTTCTGCTTAATTGTTTATCTAGCATTAATCCCTGCTTATCTTCCAACAGAATGGATACACACGCAACTTTATCAAAAAGTGCCACTCAACCCACTACAGCACAACCAACACAAGCTATGAAAAGGATAATACTACCTTACATCAAAAATATCTCAGAAGCAACCAACAGACTGTTACAACCACATGTAGCATTGTAGCATAGAAACCAAACAAAATCTTCCAAAACAACTTAAGTAAACTAACAGTTTCTGTAGGCCAAGAAGAAAAAAAATAGGACCCATCTGCACTCTACGGTGTAAGGATTGTAACAGACACTGTGTAGGAAAGACAAGTAGATAACTAGCAGAGCATATCCATGAACACCAACTAATTCTTAATCTCACAACACNGACACCGGGCCATCACGTCAAGGGCATCATTGGGGTGGCCTGGGGTGGAAATGTACAGCTGAGTATCATCAGCGTACTGATGGAAATCCACCCCAAAGCCACGGATGATCTCCCCCAGCGGCTTCACATAAATATTGAACAGTAAGGGGGAGAGGACCGACCCTTGTGGCAACCCACAAGTTAGGGGCCTTGGGGCCGACCGCTGCCCCCCTGCCAATACAGACTGCGTGCGGTCGGTGAGGAAGGAGGAGAACCACCGCATAACCGTGCCTCCCACTCCCAACTCAGCCAGACACCGCAGCATGATACCGTGGTCCACCGTATCAAAAGCCGCTGAGAGGTCCAAAAGAACTAGGACAGAGGAACAACCCCTGTCCCGGGCCCTCCAGAGATCACTGTGCCCACAGCCTGGAGTTCGATCCTGATGGGGCTCAAGGTTGACTCAGCCTTCCATCTTTCTGAGGTTGGTAAAAATCCAGATTGTTGGGAGCAATATGCAGATAATGCTTCTGCATTGTAAACTGCCCCAGAGAGTGCTGTAAAGCACTATGGGGCAGTATAAAAGCTTAAATGCTGAATGCTATTGCTAATCCTTTCCCATCTTCTCACGACTTCCACTTGCATACTTTTCTCAGATTCGCTTGCGGACTTTAAGGGACTGTACTGTGCATGGGTTTTTCTTTGTTGATCGGAATTATGAACAAAATCAATTGATGAACAGTCTTTTGGAATGTAAGCCGAACGTTCGTAACTAGAGCTCTCTCTGTAGAGGTGGCATGTCATCTTTTCTATTTAAATTAATAGCTGTTAAGCGAGGCGTGGAAAAAGGAGAGTCCCCCAGCACTCCTTTTACACACCATAATCCATCTCTGGAGAAGATGAGGTTTACTTTTATAGATTTTATTTTTGAAAATTGATGAGATAAGGAGAAAAGCAATGACGCAATGCCTGAAACTCCTTTTGCCCCCTGATTTTTAATAATAAACTTGGACTTCTGTCGCACAGCCTTACTACACACCTTTGCTTTTGTACTTCTCCTAACTCACCAATTCTCATAGGACGGCCCAGGGATGTTGGCCTTCATTGACCCTTCTTTTTATTTTAGAACATGCCACTTTTCTTCTTTCTCTAACCGGACAGATTAATCCATAAGAAAAGGTTTAGTATTTTGGGGTCTCTGAGCTGCAAATATTCTTTCCTATTGGTTTTAGTATGTACTGTTTCTTTGCTTATTATGGTTTATGGGTTTTTTTTGCCACTGCATAGTTAAAAGCATACAGGTAGTCCTCGACTTATCACCACAATTGAGCCCAACATTTCTGTTGTTTAGTGAGACATTTGTTAAGTGAGTTTTGCCCCATTTTATGACCTTTCTTGCCATAGTTGCTAAGTGAATCACTGCAGTTAAGTTAATAACACGATCGTTAAATGAATCCATTGATTTTGCTTGTCAAAAAGTTACAAAAAGTGATCAAATGAGCTTGGGCCACAGCAACGGTTGTAAGTATGAACCAGTTGTCAAGCATCTGAATTTTGATCAAAGGTTCATGGGGCTGCTACAAATGTTGTAAGTGTCAAAAAATACTAATAAGTCACTTTTTTTCAATCCTGCTGTAACTTTGAACGGTCACTAAATGAACTATTGTAAGTTGAGGACTGCCTGCACTGACATTTAGGTTATTAGGTCACCTCCCTATGCAAAATTCAACAAATTAAACATCAAGTATTAAGAAAACACACTTGAAGGAGAAGCAGTAATAAACAAATATAAGGTTTACGCAACTTTTCCATTCTGCAAATGTGGTAGCTATGGTACAACCTCTGAGGTAAAACATTTAGTTTTGGTAAGCAGATCTAAAGACAATATATATAATTTACCACAAATGACGTGGGTCTACTTCCAGTATTATATAATGCTGGAGGGTAGTCATTCAAGGTGTTGGTCATCATCTTCAAAGCGCTCCATGGCATCGGACCTGGATATCTCCGAGACCGCCTTCTGCCGCAGGTTACCTCCCATCGGCCGGTACGCTCCCACAGAGTGGGTCTCCTCAGGGTGCCATCAGCCAGACAGTGCCAGCTGGCGACCCCCAGGGGGAGGGCCTTCTCGGTGGGAGCCCCCACCCTCTGGAACGAACTACCCCCAGAGATCCGGGTGATCCCGGATCTCCCCTCCTTCCGCCGCGCCCTAAAGACATGGCTTTTCCAACAAGCGGGATTGGCCTAGGGAATTTTAGTGGGGTTTTTAAGGGTAATTTTAAGGGTAATTTTAACGACT
>NW_015388311.1:104317-138359 GCF_001527695.2 Protobothrops mucrosquamatus
ACAAGCGGGATTGGCCTAGGGAATTTTAGTGGGGTTTTTAAGGGTAATTTTAAGGGTAATTTTAACGACTAGGCCTTTACAAATATTTTCTTTTAATCTGGTTTTAATATTGATATTTGTTGTAATGTTGTTTTATAAGGCTGTTAGCCGCCCTGAGTCCGGTGAGGAGAAGGGCGGGATATAAATCAAATTATAAATAAATAAATAAATAAATTGCACTACCCTTTATTCTGCACAAGGTTGAACCTCCTCTACACAACTCCTCTGCACAACAGAAACTGCACAACAGAAACTGCACAACAGAAACTGCAGTGATAATGCAGTTTTCCAGATATGGGGTGATATAAAGAGAACACCGTTCCATTAGCGGATATCATTCCATGCAGCGTATTTGAAGTATCACCAATATTACTTTATCCTTCTCTACCCAGAGTCATGTACATGAAACAGGCAGCTATATAAATTGATTGGTTGAAATAAATAAGCCACTTACAAAGCTAAGTGACCATTATGAAAATAATCCACTTACGATGAGACTTAGGATCAAAATTTCCATCGTTAGGCAAGGCATTTGCGTAAGCCACACCTGATTTTATGACCTTTTTTTTGCCATGGTTGTGAAGTGAATCGGTGCAGCGAACCCCACGGTTCTTAAGTGAATCTGGCTTCCCCCCATTAATTTTGCTTATTGGAGGTTGGCTGAGAAGGTTTGTGTGGTGATTATATGACGTCGGGATGCTGCAACCCTCATCACTACGCGCTGGTGGGCAAGCACCCAAATTCTGATCACGTGACCGTGGGGATGCTGCCACAATTGTAAGTGAGAGGACAGGTCTTCAGTTGCTTTTTTCAGTGCCACTGTAATTTTGAACGGTCATTAAGTGAGTGTTTTGTAAGTCAGGGACTACCTGTATAGAGAGAATAAATGTCAAACTGCAAAATAAATGCAGGTAGGCCTTGACTTACATCCATTCATTTAGTGACCGTTCAAAGCTACAACGGCACTGAAAACAGTGACTTATGACCGTTTTTCACACTTACGACCATCGCAGCAGCATGCCCCAGGTCACGTGATCAAAATTCAGAGGCTTGGCAACTGACTCATATTTATGACAGCTGCCGTGTGCCCGAGGGGGGGGGTCAAGTGATCACCTCATGCGACCTGCTGACAAGCCAAGTCGATGGGGAAGCCGGTTTCACTTAACAATTGTGCCACTAACTTACCAACTGCAGTGATTCACTTAACAAATGTGGCAAGAAAAAGTTGTAAAATGGGGCCAAACCCACTTAACAAATGTCTTGCTTAGCAACAGAAATGCTGGGCTCAGTTGTGGGTGGTAAGCTGAGGACTACCTGTATATAAAGAGAAAAGTGGAAATGAAAGAGGAAATGAAATACTGAAGAAGTTACTGTTAGTTGGAGTTTATAAAAATCTTAAGAAAAGAGAGCTGGATGTTTCTTTGCCAAATGCCAAGGAATGAAGTGATAAATGGATCGGATGGACGATTTGCCAAGAGGATAAAAATAAAAAAATGTATGCAGAAGTACAGTGAATGGCATTGGCCTAAATGAAATTAGCTATAATTTATTTTCTTATCTGCTGCCTTTAATTCTTTGTGTTTTATTTATTTATTTATTTGTTTGTTTGTTTGACTTGTATGCTGCCCATTTCGCCCAGGGTTACTAGGTATATAACACTGTTTAGCTCAAAAGAGACTGGCAAGATGATTATGTTTGTAGGAATGCTGGTAACTTATAAAAGCTTCTAGCTTCCTATTATCATTTGAACTTTTGAGTTCCATACATTTCCATTATTTCTGGTTGCAAAATACTGAAAAACAAGCACATTTCACCAAATACACAATATTCCTTCTAGATGAAAGTTATTCTACCATACTTGACATCAGGAAAGAGCGTGCATGTATCCCTAATATGGGGTCCTTCTTTGACAGCTAAGCTTCTTTTTCATTAATTGTTCACCTGCTGCCAGTCAAAACATTTCTTAACTAAGCTGTAGTCTGAGACATCATCAAGTTTAAGTGCCCCCTGCCAATGCCTAGCATTGCATCACCATTCTTCATTGAAGCTGACTAATTTACAAACCTTTCTGTCTTCCAAATGCATTTCCTCACTTCTGGCTATGGGCCATTAAGTCCTTTACCAACACTCTTGTTTTTAGCAGTTTTGTTAGGCTGCAAAAGTAAAAGCTTGGCATCTCTGGTAAAGACCATTAGTTAGAGAACAAGCCTGCGGTTTGGAGAGCATCGAAACAGGGTAGGAGCAACTAGAGTTTTCCTTTGCAAGCTTCTGTATTAGGTCAGTGGGTATGTATATAGGCTAGTTTGATTTGGGAGTTATTCTTCAAGATATTGAAGCTCTCTGGATGATCTCTCTGGCACTGCTTTCAGTGGAAATAAGGCTGATCTCAGGGCAAGATAGAAAACTGTTTTCACATCTTATTAGATAATGGATGAGATGTAAAAACAGTTCCATGGTAGAAGAACAACCTGGAGGTTGATAGGTTGGTCAGAATAAATAGGCTTTCCTTGGCAGAAATGCATTAAGCATTTCTGTGTTACAGCACAGCATGAATTATGAAAGAAACAAGTGACAGATTAAGGAAAGATAGGTGGATTAGCAGTACATCTTTTTTCATTAGAAGCCTCAGTCCCACAAAACTCCCTTGGTTCTTTGGGGTTAAATTACCATTTGAATTACTTATATCATTTACAAATAGTGCCACAGATCTCTCCCCTTCTCATGGTCCTTTTTTTAGGCATGAGAGTTGGATGGGAACATTTTTTTGTAGAGAGAAAACCACTTCTGAATTCCAGCTGCACAGGCAGGAAGCAAGAAGATCTTTGGGCATAAGGCTAGAGTAATCCTTAGCTAACTGGGGGAAGGAAAAAGCTGTCATTGGCGCATTCCTATTCATTGGACATACGTTAAACATATAAGGCACAGATGGGTGAAAGAAATTTTTTGTACCCCAAATTATATACAGTGACTTACCCTACCAATGTTGCTGGAGGCATGGTTTTCTCTTCTGCCGTTCCTTATTTAAGGTATTGTTTTCTGCTTGATTGTTTATCTAGCGTTAATCCCTGCTTATCTTCCAACAGAATGGATACACACGCAACTTTATCAAAAAGTGCCACTCAACCCACTACAGCACAAGCAACACAAGCTATGAAAAGGATAATACTACCTTACATCAAAAATATCTCAGAAGCAACCAACAGACTGTTACAACCACATGTATCATTGTAGCATAGAAACCAAACAAAATCTTCCAAAACAACTTAAGTAAACTAACAGTTTCTGTAGGCCAAGAAGAAAAAAAATAGGACCCATCTGCACTCTACGGTGTAAGGATTGTAACAGACACTGTGTAGGAAAGACAAGTAGATAACTAGCAGAGCATATCCATGAACACCAACTAATTCTTAATCTCACAACACATGGACTCAGTCATAATTTCAACTGGGAAACTGTGAGCATCCTGTACCAAGCTAAATTCAGACATGCTTAGGGAATTCCCGAAAGCTTGGCATTCAGACAAATCACCCATCAATAGACACATAGAAATAAAGCATATTTACACACCATTAAAAAAAAACCATAAGAATGCAGAATGCAGAAGAAGAAAAAACAAAAAGATACAGAATTTAAAATAAAGATATAGAATAAACAATATAGAAAAAAGAAGAAAATAAAAAGACTATAACACATCCTTCTCCAGCAGCCAACACCCAGATATACAGGGACAACCAAGCAGAAAGCAATTACCCCAACCAAGAAGATAATCTGGAACTAGTGAGGAGAAAACCAAAGTCTCATAAACATTGGCAGGGTGAACTATTATATATAAACAGGGAGCAAATCCCACACTCCTAACACTGATGATGTTAGCTAGTCAGGTAATGAAACATCTGCAAACAAACAGCCAAGCTCAGAGTGCATGAAGAACCCCAAAGTCCACATACTACCCACTAATAAGTCACTTTTATAAAAAGCTTATGTATCACCAGGGTATGAGATGGTAAATTAATTTTGTTTTGAGCTTGGAACAAAATAGTCTGACTTTAATTGTTCAGTTAATTCAAGTAGGAAAGTTTATTAGAAATACAGTCCAACACAAAAATAAAAAGATGCCTACCCCTGCAAGCTTAACAGAGCAGAATTCTGACAAGTTGATTTAAATTAAGAACCAACAGCCATTTATGTTTAACAACTTCTGAGAACATCATCCCCCAGTCTCTTGATACTTCTTGCCTCCGTCCAGTTTTATCTGCTGCCATTACAAGGCTGCTTCTACTGTTTCTTTCCCATAGTTTCTCTACCTGTCCAGTGCAAACAATGGGCTTTTATGTTCCATGGCAACATTTTGTTTTAGTCAAGGTATCAGCCATAGAATATGGGCAACACAATCTCTTTGCTGTTTCATTTTCTATCACAAAATCATTGGAGTAGGTTAGGGACTTCTATTTGCTGACTGCTACCAAATAGACAACTTGCAGAAAAACAAAAGCCATCAACTGGATTTATTTATTTATTTATATTTGTGGGAAAGTATTTGAAAATCCCCTAAAGATTTAGCTAAATCAGCAACTGAATCAGTCCCCTGGCTTTCAGCAGATATTTTGTTGTTGTTGTTGGTTGAATAAAATCAGAGAGGCACTCAGCCAGCACAGTAACACAGGACCAAGTTGACTAATCTCTCTCATCAGCGTTATTTCAATTAGCACATACTTAACAGAATGATTTAACAACAGCAAGTACAGCATCCTCCTTCCTGGGAAAACATGGAAAAACAGTAGCACACAAAGTCAAATTTTACTCTTTGCCATGTTTTCTCATTTTAAATTCTATTTGTGCAACAGCTGCTTAAAATTCTTCCATTAATGAATATAACTTTTCAAAATATAATATGGCAACAGCCCTTCCCAGGATTGCAAGCAAATTGCAGTCTGAAAAATACCCAAGTCAAAATAAGAAATTTGCACATATCCAGAGCTGGGTGAACAAAAATTAAATGGCAGAAATGCAGGGTAACACAGGGAAAAGGGAGCTCAATCACCAGCAGTTCCAAAGTAACATGAAGAGTAAAGGCACTCTGGAAACTCAATAGGGCATAAGTGCATGTGTAGAGTATACTCCCTGGAGAGTAATGAAACAGTTCAAATAAATGCAGAAGTTTTCCTTTTACAAATGCATTATGAAACTCAGTATCAAAAGGACATGAGACTATGCATCCAGGACATATGTGGGCAAAGGGTCAACAAATACACTATATCAAAATAGGACTAGTATTCTTTGCATTGATGTAACATGAGTTGAATGTTGCTAATGTAACAGCATTAGCAACATAGGCTGGATGGCTGGAAAATGTGTGTAGAAATTTTATTTCCTTGCTCTACTCCCACATCTCCCCACCCAGACTAAGCACTTAGTACAGGAGGTGACTGGTCCATTCTGCTGTTTCATTGACTAAGCTGTAAAATTTTGAGGCAACTACATCAATCAAAACCCCCAAAGCTACCCAATCACAGCACTTAGAACAATCAGAAACAAGATTGCTTCAAATCACTAAGTGTTTTTCTAAAATCCCAACAAAACAACATTTTAAAGTTATGGGGGGGTTGTAAGTCCCCCCCTTTACAGGTTGCAAGTTTCAAAATTTTTAAGTTGCAAGGGGGGGAGTGTTAGGTCCAAACAAAACAACCTACAACACCCCCCCCCGCAACTTAAAAATGTTGATCTAATCTTATATCACTCAAAATAATTAGGATTTACCCATTCCTAAACAATGTATTCTTTTTCAACTTTAAACTCCTATATCAGATACAAATACTTGAACAAGACTTGAGGAAGAAGGAAAAGATGAGACAAGTGCTTAAATATTACCACAATTTCTCAGTTTACTTTGAACAGAAAAGAAGGAACAATAGATGCACTGTATAATGAAATTGCCCTGCATTTTGGAGATAAGCACAGTGAAATTTTGGCTTAGCAGCCCCCCTGTTTTCTCCTCCCTTGCCATCCAGTCTGGTTGCCTTTAGGAGCAGAATGAATGGCCTGGCATGTGCCATGTTCACAATCTACAGATAAAGAGAGTAGGGTGGGAAGTGAATAGCAGGTCTGAACACATCATTGGGTACAGAAATGCTTCACTGTGAGGCCTCTTTTGAGTCAGGCATTTAGACAGGCCCTTTGCTTAACCACCTGAAAATTACTATGTTGACCTTGGGCCAATCAATTATTACTGGGACCCAAAGTCCCTTAGTTGTAAAACATGATCAGCGACATTGGTAATGTGTGAGAGATAATGCTGGTGCAGTATTTTATTTATCTGTCTAGTTGTGGAGTATGTAGCTTATTTCAGTAATATTACCACCTATATCAAAGTCATCTGCCTGCCTGCATATTTAATTCCTGCTTCTCTACTTGTGGCACATTTGACTCTTGACTATATTAACTGGATTTGCTCCAGGGCCTAGAAATGTAGACATATATGCTTGTATTTTAATTTGTGAAATGCTATGGAACAGGAAGCCACATCTAATATAATACAAATTAAACTAAGTTTAATCTTAGTTATAGTCATCTGAGTTCTACAAGATCAGTTTCAGATGGGGAACCGAGGCTAACAATGATTTTCCATGACCTCTCAATCTAGCCTTTTTATATATGCTGCTGACATTATTATAGGAACCATTTATCAGCTTCTGCGTGTAATCCTTGTAAAGCATAAGTTTAATATTCTCTAAGTTTTACTTATAAAGCTACTTGCAAGAAAAAGTAGCTGGCACTATAAGCATCTTACGATTTACTGATTGTTCCATATTTTGTATCACACTGAACCTTAACAAATCAGTTATTTAAACTTCCATATTCTAGAGTCGACTTGGTTAGAGGAGATTAGCTATCCCATTAATATGACATATGTTAAACTTAAAATAGCATAAAGCTCTGGTTAGCAAAATATATTGCCATGAATGAAGGCAAATATATATGTCTCAGGATAATGTTGCAGGATCCAAACAGATCGGATCCTGCAAAATATATATATTGCCAAAATGGCATAAAGCTTTTGTTGGCAAATGCTGAGGATGAATAGGTCCCTCTGTAGTTTTCCATCTAATATTGCTTATTTAGGAACTCTGCACTTAGATTTCAGGTATTGCTATTAGATACCTCAGTTTTATTCTTTTTTCCTCATTTAAAGGCACTTAGATTTCTATAGGTATAGAGCACTGGGCACATCCCAGTGGAAAAATTGCATTGTTGAAGTGTATTGACCAGAAGATGGCAGTGGTGATCCATAAATCAGCTGTTATACAAAAGCTCAGCTGAGCTGAACAAAAGTCAGGACTCTCTCCAGGGTAACTGAAAGCTAATACACTGAAAAGGGGTTCTGACAACCCCATCTCATAAAGAAAAATGGTACTGATACACACCGGAACATATGAAAAGTCTGCTGGCTATTTCAAGGACACCGTGACTTCTGAAGCAGGCTGAGGAGTGTCAGCTGAGAGGTAATCCAGAGAATAAGGTTTGCAATAATGAATCTTAGCAAACTGAGATGCTGTGAAAAATCTCTCTCCTTGATGACAGATTTCATTTACCAGAGATCATCCAAAACATGGGAAGTTTTGGAGTTCTGTCTCTGGCAAGCAACTACATTTCTATATTAGCTTTAGCTATCACCCAAGTATTTACCTGCCAGAGACAGGGTTGCATTTTTAAGATTGTGACAGTCAGTGGCAGTAGTGGTCTAATCTACTAAAGCAGCACCAGAGACAGCAAAAGACAACATGATCAAATCAGTATCACTCAACCTTTGGAGGAGGCAAGGACTGTACTTGACCTTTATGTGGTATGTTTTGCTGGGGCCAAGCCCCCTCCCTCCCATCCATGCGGAAGCGCCCCCAGGGAAAGATGTAGGCAGAAGCAGGACAAAAATGAAATTGGACTGAATTTAGTCAATCCGATATTCTTAATATTTATCTATGGAATGGATGTCCTCTCTGCCCTCTATGCGTTTATTTAATGTTAAATTAAAATACTTTTCAGTGGGGCTGGGGGAACCATTAGTCTAAGGGTTGGCATCATGACAATATCCTTCATTGCCATTCTGTTGTCATTGGATCATTAGCTGTCCTCCTATGCAGTGAAGTAATGAAAGGATCTTATAAAAGAAAAAAAGATCCTGAAATCATCACTTGCTACTTTAATCACACCTTGACACAAAGCTTTTCACTCCTACTTGTGTCTCTGGTTTCTTGTTGGCACGAATCACTCCTTCATTGTTGCTGTTGCGGCTGTTACTACTATTATTTTTAAATCATTAAGGTGGGAAAAAGGCAACTCTATCCATAGAGAATATGTTCATGAAATAATTTAGAAAATTGTAATTTAGATGATATTCAGTTGTTTCTAGTCATTATTCTTAGAATGTAAATTTTAGTAAGTAAATTCCAGCATCTTTTAAAAAAAAATTCATCCAATGATCTCTATCGAAATAATGAATGGCTTTTTAGATCATTAATTCAATGTTATGATTTGTCTTTCTGAAGTTGGGTATAGTTGATTGTTCAGGAGGGTATAAATTGTTTTGCCATTTCCCCAGTTTCAGACATCCTTGCATAGCTTAAAGTTACCCTGAACTGAAAAACTTTGCAGTTAATATTTTACAGTAATCTATATAAATAAAAATGTAAATGTTCGTTTGTTCAAAATCTTAAATCTCTGAAAGTTCTTCACCAATTGCTTTGAAATTTTGATACAACGTTGCATTCGAATACGCGCATGTTTTTATATACCTACTATTATATAGATGTCACACCTGTGACAGGTAAAAACATGCTTTTTTGAAAAACAGCGCCATCTGTTGGACGTAAAAGCAACATACTTCTTTTCCATTTAACCAGACTGAGCCACAGCAACGCGTGGCCGGGTACAGCTAGTATACAATAATTCTGTTAGGAGTGCAAATGATTTGGGCTGTAATAACACATGCTTCCCAACAATAAACGAATCCCTAGAAATCTATCAAAGTGAATTTAATGCTTTTCTGCTTTCCCAGCTTTATTTTGGATTTCCAAAAATGCTTAAAAATCACCCAGCTCTGTGCTATCTTTCTGTTTGACATAATAGTTTATTATTCCTTAATGGTTGCAAGCCATTAGCCTAGATACAAGAGGGCAAAACCACTTTTCATGATCTCATGTCTGGCTTCTTTCAGGGGTTATCAAGTTGCATTCTAACCTCCCTCTTTGGCTATTTCCTGTAACCTTTACATCATCAGAGGTAGAAATGGTTGCCCATTTTAGATAACTATGAAGCAAAATTATGTAGAAATAATAAAAAAACACACATAGAAGTAGAGTTTGAAAGGTTGTTTTGGCCATCAAGTCCTGAATAAGAATCCAAATTAAATCAATTCAGATAAATGGTCCATCTTTTTTTAGGTCATTGGTTCCATTCTCAACCTGCTCTTATGTTATAATGCTATGTGAATGTACGTTTTAACATTTAATCAAAATCTCCCTTTTTGTAACTTATATCCAATATTTTGTCTCCTGCACTCTGGAAAGTCTTTCTTCTATGTCACATCCTTTCAAGTGTTTAAGGAATGTCTGTTTGCCCATCAATCACTCTTTCTCTAGGCTTCCAAGCTCTTTTCATTTATCTTCATACAGTTTAGTTTCTAACTCCCTGATCAAACTCACTATCCTTCTTTGAATACATCCTAAACTAGTATATGTCCATATTCACTTTGCAATCAACAATTATTCCAAGATATTTGGAATGGTTTTTTTTTTAACCCAAGCTATGTGTTTTATATAGTGTTTTCAGTTTCTCTAAAAATCAAGAACTGCAGCCATTATATGGTCACTGTCCACAATGTTTCTACTACAGGACTCCCACTTTCTCAACTCAGTCTTTCCTCCTGATGTCTGCCTTCACCCTCAGAAGGTGAGAGTTTTCAGCACATAAGTCAGGAATTTTCTGGACTGACCACCCTAGGCAATGTTTGTGTCCTAACAGATGCCAGGGTAATTAAAACCTGTCATCACTATAATATGGCTCTTTGAAATATTGGCAATTAGCCTTTGCTACTGTGTTTCCTCAAAAATAAGACCGGGTGTTCTTTTTTTTTTTGTCTCCAAAAGAGGCACCAGGTCTTATTTTCGGGGGATATCTTTTATACTCACCTCCGGCACCGACAGCCCCAACCAGCAGGTCCACTTCTTCTATGACTAAAGGAGCAGCTTCATTCTGCTTTACAGAAGGCCTCTGCAGCCGAGTACCAAGCTATAGATTGAATCCATAGCTCAGTCCTCGGCTGCAGAAGTCTTGCAGAACTGAGCTATGGATTGAATCCTTAGCTCAGTTCTCAGCCTGCAGTGGCCTTCCAGAAAGGACTGAGAAATGCAGGCCTGGCTACAGAAGATGCTGCAGAAGAAGTGGGCCAGCGAGGAGAGGCTTGGCTGCAAGGTAAGTGGGTGCGGGGCGTGTGGGGTAGCTCCACCCCCACCCCCACTCTAGCTTGATTTTTAGCTAGGCCTTATTTTCGGGATAGGCCTTAGTTTCAGGGAAACACAGTAGGTATCATCCACATCTTGTCCTGGATTAGGCAGGCAACAGTAGACACCAACAATAGTATTCCTTTTATGTGTTAATCTGGTCATTTTAACCCAGTTGTTCTCTGCAGTAGTGCTTGGTTTCTTTGTTTTATTTTTACAGGAATGTTTTTTAACATAAAATGCACATCTCCTTTTCTTTTGCTTCTTTCTCTTTTAACAAATGATATCTTTAATTGTTTATTCGAGTCCAGATTGATCCCGCCATGCTTCCATTGTATCTATTAAAATGCACATTTGCTTTTCTGTACTAAGTGCTGAAATTCATCTTACTTATTTTCCAGTCTCTGAGCATTAGTATATAAAAAATGAAAAGCCTTGCACAAAAGCACAAACTATGCACAAATGTTCTTTTGTTTGTATGTGTGTGGTTGAAGTCCAATTCCAGCAACAACTATTTTCCATAGGCGATAAACTTGACTTTTCTACAGTTTCCCTTTCCTGTCCCCACCTGATTCAGCTTGCCATGTTCTAGCCAAATACATTTTAGTCTTTGTAAAGTGCAACCCAGCAGTCTTGGAGATGGATTGGGTGATGGTCCCTGAAAACTAAATCTTTCCTCTTTACACCATTTGCAGACCTAATGTGACTTATATTTTTCTTCTTTTCCTTTCTAATGGTCTTACACGAAATGATGGATGAGAATACCAGAATCTTGAATTTATTTCTAATGTTTTCAAACTGCGGGTTGATATGTTTGCAGTTGTGCCTGTTTGTTATGACTTATCTTTATATGTATCAGGAGGCAGGGCTGATTTCAAGATTTGAAAGCCTTGGAACTTGTTCTCTGATATCCCTGAATCACACTTCTGGCAAACAGTGCATGATTTTATATGTCTGGTGAGCATATGTTTGTTCCAGCTATTTGGAGATGTCTGATACCAACTATTATGGTTCTTTTACTTATCATCTTATAAGATACTGTTGAATCCTTTCCTTTATGAATGCACTGTCTTCTCTTCTGTCATGCAGTATCCTTTTTTTCCTTCCCCAAATGCCCAAAGCCTATTTTATTTGCAAGGATCTGAAATACAGCTTCTTGAGTGCAGCACTATAGAACATCTCCTGTATCTCCTACTTCTGATTGTCATGCTGGTCTGTTGATGGGTTTGATCATCTGTTTCTTATTTAATATTTTGTTTGACTACCTCTTAGGGAGAGTTCCTTCCATTGTCAATTTGTTGCAGGTCCTCCTTTTTTTTTTTAACTGATAAATCCTCATCCTTTCTCAACAGCTGAAGCATAAGACACCTGCTGTCCCTTATCTTCATTTTTTTCCCTTCAAAGTACTGCAACAAACTTGCACTTGTGCAAATTTGACAGTTGTTTTCAGGCAGGAAGACAAATTAGTCATAAACATTGCAGGTCACAGTTGCAAATTCCTTTGCTCTTCACTCTATTTTTTTTGCTGGATACCAGCGGTAGAAATATATAGGCTAGGCAAGTACAAACTCTTAGACAAATACACTTAATTCCTCTTGTTTCCCTGCTCAGGATCTCAGGTTAGGCAAGTACAAACTCTTTACTTAGAGCAGTGTTTCTCAACCTTGACAATTTTAAGGCATGTGGACTTCAACTCCCAGAATTCCACAGCCAGCATTGCTGGCTGTGGAATTCTGGGAGTTGAAGTCCACATGCCTTAAAATTGTCAAGGTTGAGAAACACTGACTTAGAGGAAAACATGGTTAGAGAATTCTTATTTAATATTTTGTATCTAATTCTTCTAATAACTGCCTGAGAGCAATTCTTGCTGGTCCAATCAGCGAGTTTGCTCCTTGGAATCTGGCTGCTTTATATTTCTTGTATTATTTTTGTTTCCTCAGCAAGAAGCAGTCATCACCTTACTGTGCTATTGGCAGTTCTCAGGATTATAATAATCACCACCAAGGGCAGCTTTATTAGAAACAGTTTACATCTTGCGATGATACCTTTAACGCCATCAAACAACATCTGCCCATCCCCCATCTTTGCAAAGGATTCTATATAGGTGGATAAAAATGCGAAACTCAGTCTGAACATCTGGCAGATGGTGTGATGAACCATAATAATAATAATAAAGCAAGAAGATCACACAAACAATTATAAACAACATAACACAGTTGCCAAAATGATTCACCGAAACATTGGTAAAAATTATCATGTACCAGTAATGAAAAGTTGGTGGGAATATGGAGATGAAAAAATAGTGAAAAATGAGAAGGTTAAAATATAGTGGGATTTCCAAATACAGACAGATAAAGTCTTGGCTCATAATGCAGCAGATATAACTGGGGTTGAAAAGAAGAAAGGGTAGGTAATTGATGTGGCAATACTACCAATGGAATAGAAGCCAAAGAATTGGATAAAATCAAGATCTGAAAAATCAAAACTTAAAGATTATGGCATAAACTGGCTATGGGGGGGCAGTGATTACTGGTACCCCAAGTGCATGCCAAAAAGTCATAGGTGGCACTTATAAACTCTGTGCTTTAAGAAAATTTCCACCTGTTAATTGTAAAAGGCCACTCGGCTTGGATCCTCACATAATACATTGTGATATCCTAGGTTCTTGAGAAGAACTCAGTGCATATGAAGGCCAGCAACATCTAAAGAACTGGCCAGCTGTGACTTCACATTGTTGTGAATAAAGATTAATAATTTATTTTGTCCCCTTGTGAGGCTGTACCTTGATGCGATTGTGGAGCTTGCATGCTCTGCCTAAATTGGATCCTTGGTGTCACTTGGATCCTTGGGAAGGACTCAACAAGAGTCTTCAGCAAGACCATGTTTCTAACCTGCAGGTCTTGGATCAGGCAGGGTCCATCAGTATTGAGTCCCTGATTATCGAGCCCAAAGAAGGTGGGTAGGACATGTCATCAGAATGAATGACCAGTATCTGCCTTGCCAGTTACTGTATAGCAGGGGTGTCAAACTGCTCGCCTGTGGGCCGGCTGCGCCATGCTGAAACTGCGCCCACCCCACTGCCGGCAATGGAAAAAAGTCACGATACGTCGCGACACGTCACATGACGCGAGTTTGCCACCCCTGCTGTACAGTGTACTGGAGTCTGGGAACAGACCTTGAGGTATGAGGGCAATTTGGAAATAAACCTCTGTTTGGTTCTCAATGACAGACAGTTGCAGATATAGAACTTTTATTATACACATTAGAAAACTACAACATTACATTACTTTTTGATATAATCAGAGGCACTTGTCATAACGTCTTACAAGGTTTGAAATCCCTGAGTAGTAGACACTTGGCGCAAAATCTGGGCTATGTGGGGGGGTGATCAAAAACATCTCAACGGAACTGCTTCAAAAGTTCTTGGGTGTATCTAGCGGTGTGCAGGCGAGCATTATCATGAACCAACACCACAGCAGAAGTCAGCATGCCCCGATGCTTGCTATGGCTTGTTATGGATGGCTCGTCTGAGTTTTCATAACATTTCACAGTAGACTTCTGAATTGATGGTCGAACCACGCTCCATGAACTTCACTAGCAGTACTCCTTTGGCATCTTCAATTTGGTGGGATTTTCTATGGCACCACTTCCGGTGTGGTGTTGGTTCACGATAATGCTTGCCCGCACACCACTAGACGCACCAAAGAACTTTTGAAGCAGTTCCGTTGGGATGTTTTTGATCACCCCCCTATAGCCCAGATTTGGCGCCGAGCGACTACTACTAAGGGATTTCAAACCTTATAAGACATTATGACAGGTGCCTCAATTTGAATGGTGATTATGTTGAAAAGTAATGTAATGTTGTAGTTTTCTAATGTGTATAATAAAAGTTCTGTATCTGTGAATGTCTGTCATTGATAACCAAACAGAGGTTTATTTCTGAATTGCCCTCGTAGATCACACAAGTGCTACAAAGACACTGTGAAACAAACCCTATGCCATCGTGATATCCAGCCAAGGGCACTAAAAGCTGCAGATGCTGAGAGAACTCCCTGGCAAGATCTGTGCTTATAAAGCCTCCACCAGCTTTGAAGTCAAGCCCTGACAAAACCAGATAGAAAATCATGAGCAGCATCACAGCATAACACCCACAGTTACTACAACTTTCAGTACCCCCATTTATGTTGGATTCTGCACTTCCAGACTGGAAACTGCAGAGCAACCACTGTGTCCAAAGATGAACCGCACTACAGCATGTCTTCTTTGAAAGTGAAGGACTTTCACTGTATATATAATCTGCTTGGAAATAATGATCACCTAATTTCAAGTGCATTTTGCTTTTAATATTTCATTGCTTAATTTCAACTTTATTAAATAAAGGAGGGAAGGCTTTTCAAGAAATTCATGTTGTTACCCAGCCTACCAATGAACTTGTAATTGAGCACTATATTGTCCTAATAAATGACATTAAGTAAAAAACTAATTTCAGCTGGAGCTATGTATAACTGAAACCATTAGGATTTTTGGAGCATGGTAAAAGAATTGAAGATTTATAGAGTTTGTATAAAATATTTCTAAAGTATTTTCATATCTTTTTAATCATCAGTTCAAAATCCAATAAAGTATCCCTTAACTACTAGTTAAAACAGCTTCACGCTGTAATATTTAATGTATCGTTTAATGATACAAAATATGAAATAACCTACAAATTCATTTCATAATCCACTTGAGAAAATATAGCACTGTAGTTGCTGTTTATTGCTTTGTTTACTGGTTTGTTGAAGCACTGTAGTTGCTGTTTATTGGTTTGTAGGATATCTGTTTATATAACTAACCAGTATTTAATACAATTATGGCATGATTTGATGTAATAGAATATTATAATAGGAGAGCATAAAATGTAACATTTCACTACTGAAATATAGAAAAGCATGGCAGTAACCAATCCTAATCCTAAAGCTTCTGTAATAATTATATCACATTTTGTAAAACAGAACAAAGAGTTGGTTTGGTATATCCTTGAAGTTAGTGTCAGATCATTTTCAAATAGCTTGACTATTTCATTGATTAATTGTTCTCAAGGTCAAAAAATTTCTGCTTACTTTTAGGTTGTTTCTCTCTTATTTATTTATTTATTTATTTATTGTTTATATTTATATCCCGCCCTTCTCCTTGCGGACTCAGGGCGGCTAACAACCAGATAAAAATGCAAATCCCAAAACTACAGATTAAAAACATAATTAAAAACAAATATTAATAATTGGTCTAAATTAATTTTAAATTACTTTAAAACCCCCATTAAAAATTTTCCCCTAGGCCAGTCCTGCAAGCTGGAATAACCATGTCTTTACCAAGTTTCCACCGATTACTTCTTGTTCTGCCCTCTGGTGCTTTGGACAATAAGTTGGTCCCCTCTTCTCTGTGACAGGCCTTCAACTACTGAATACACTTCTCATGACCCCCTTTTCACAACCCTTCTCTTCAATAGGCTAGACCAGGGGTGTCAAACTGCCGCCCCGCGGGCCGGTTTCATCATACCGGAGCCACGCCCACCCCATTGCCGGCAATGGCAAAATAGTCCCGATACGTCTCGCGATGTCACGTGACGTTGCGAGTTTGACATATCTGGGCTAGACATACCTAGCTCCCTCAACTGATCATCATATGATTCAGCCTATAGAATCAGATTTGCATCATATAGCATCTTTGTGTTATATTTTAACAAGATATTAGACACATGATAAAAACTTGATTTAACAGGCCAGCTGGGAGAAGGGGGATATCTTTATTCCTGAATGTCCATTAAATTGCAGATGTCATTCATGGTGATCAATGCCATTATGAAAATAACAGCGACTGATGCAAATTATGTAATTTGCAAAAATGATGTCATTACACAAATAAAGTAAGTAGCCCAGATGGACACATTATCATAAAATTGGTGTAAATGTAAAATTCCTCATCTAGACTACTCTAGATGCAACAGGGGATAGACTGGAAATGAATTTAGTCTGTTGCATCCAAGGTCTGCTCAATGGAAAGTTGTTAAATCAAGGTTCCAGTTGTTTGGCAACAACTGTTTTTTGTCTTAGGTGATTTAAATATCCTCAAGTTAGCTATTATATTCCACTGAAACAAATGTAAAAATTTAAGAGAGATTTTTGTTTCACTAATTTCAGTGGTTTTCAAGAGCAAGTAACATAATTTTGCTTAAATAAAGTCACAAATTAAAAGATGGTAAATAAACAAAATTCAACAATACATTTAACCTTAAAGTTGAATTTGAAATGTCACTGAATTTGTCATGATTTAATGTACAGTTTGAATTTATTTTTAATACTTTGTTATTCACAGTATCTCTTTGAGTTAAATGGCCAAATAGATTTTCCTCTTGTATAATACATATAGTTTAAAGCAGACAAGCACTATCTACAAGTACGGTACCATTTGCTTTGCCAGAATTCACAAATACATGGAATAAGGACAGTTATGTCCTTATTTCATGTAATTGCACAACATGTATATTCCCCTTCATAAGGACAATTAAATAACAGTGAACACAAATGAAAGATTTTAACACAGGTTGGTGCAGGGAGACCCTCCCTATGCAATTTGTGTTCACGCAAAAGGAAGAGACAAGAAGCATAAAAAAAACAGATCAAGTAAAAAATGGGAGACGCAATTAAGCTCTTCTCTGTAAACATTAATGGTTTAAATATACCAAGAAAAAGAGCACAAATGTTTAACAAATTAAGGAAATTGGATGCAGATGTGATATGTCTCCAGGAAGTTCATATAAAAAAGGATTATAGAAAACTACTAGAGAACGTAAAATTAGGAACACTATACACAACATTAGCATTAATCCCACCTTTATTATTTTTATAAATACCTCAAGGCTGCAAAATGCTCGTTCCTCCTTCTATTTTCCCATAACAATCCTGTGAAATGGGTTGGGCTAAGAGGGAAAGTGATTGGCCCAAAGTCACTTAGTTGGTTTCCATGCCTGGGATGGAACTAGAACTCAGTTTGCTGATTTCTAGCCTGCTGCCTTAACCTCTACAGGTAGTCCTCAAGTTACGACCATAATGGAGTCACATGACTGTGGAGAAGGGAGGCACAACTGTCAGAACTTTGAATCTGGGTCATAAGTGCCCCCAGGGAGGCCTGTCATAATTTTAAATGATCATTAAGTGAAGCAGTATATAACTCTATTGCTGTTAAATGGCCGTAAATTGAGGATTCAGCTACCAAAACTGCAGTGCTTGCCTTGAAAGAGTAAATAAACACTTAGCAAATTAAGCACTCCAGCCTGTGCAGGGTTTCAGACATTTAAAACCACTGATTTCATATAAGTTCAGGCAAGCCTAGTTTTGCTCAGGTCTGGAAAGTAAATGATACAAATATTTTAAATCTCAACTGTCCACAATTATCTTTTCCTGGGGATTTTCTCTGGATCAGGGGGTTTGTTATGTTTAGTGCTATTCTGAAGATCATTAATGTGTCAAGAAGACCTTGAATTATTCCTATGGAAGGCCAAATCCATTCAACATTCACTTTTTGAAGCAAGTATTGTTCTTTTCCACAAACCCTTTCCGTTACCTTGATCAGGAATTTGGAAAGAGTCTGAACAATTTGGTATTTAAATACGCCTCCTTCAGAATCTACCAAAAGCTTGTCTGTAAAAATGGATACAAGAAGAGTTGACAACACACATGTTTTTCTAAGATAACATATGCCTTGTTTGGGGTGTGAACTGTGAAGTAAAGCTAAATGCCTTTAGTGACCTGCAAGTGTTATCTTATAGTAACACACACCCATGTCTCACCGAAGTTGGAAAATAGCCTCTCACTTTCCAAAATTAAATGCCTTTTATTAATCAACTAAACAAAGGGGCTGAATAATCACCTGGCCAGGAAAGAGCAATTCATTCATGAAATGTTTCATTCAAGGATTACTGAAGAGAATAATGGAAGGTCACAGGTGAATGCAATGAAATGTCAGGTATGTTTTTCATGCTTTCCTAGCCCAGCCATTTCCCCATATGGTTCATTGTGAAATCATAAAGGAAATACAAGATTGATGTATTAGAAGGATTCATTTGGATTTCACTTGTCATTCTAAATGTTCTTCTAGATACCATCAAATTATGTATACATTCTTTAATTAAATCTACGGATAATCCACAACTTTTCCCTATTCTGATAGAATTCTTAAAGGTGATTTAAATGTTAACAGTGCAAGCCAGCACTGCCGGTCATACAAGTATAATCTCATATCATTACAAATCCTTGATAATACTGACCTAAACATTGCACTCCAGCTATTGTGAAGGCTATGTCCTCAGATCTCTTATTAAAACACAAATTTAGCATGAACAAAATCCATGTATCACACATAATTTATTCTCTCCCCATGATGTCTATTTTAAAAGCATAGCCACTCCTTCATATACCATTCTACTACTCTACATGTAGACTACCTAGAAGTTGCAATTGATACAGCATGCAGCAGTCTCTATTTCATTGGGCAAGGGCTTCCAGACTCTCATAAAACTAGTGTTGCAGGTGCTCCATTACTTGCCAATCGACTTCCAAATACATTTCAAAGGGTTTGTCATCAGCTCTAAAGCCCTTTTCAGTGGAGCCTTCGTACAAGAGATGCTGAAAGCACTTCTGTGGGGCCTAACTGAAGAACAACATAACACAAGCCAGCCAAAGTTCAATTCTTCACTTGCTTATTATACCATATAAAGTGAATTTTGCCAGGCTAAACCTACACTTTCCTAAACTAATGAATATGCCCTGGGAGGTTCTAGGGAACCTAATCTCTTCCTTCTTCCCATGATCCAGCTCCAGACTGTATTGTCTTTTATCTCGCCTCTTCTCTTTCTAATGTGCTCCCTTCTTCCTGGGAACCTGCTGTGTTACTCAAGTCTATCACACATTCCATCACATCTCCCTCCCTCATCTAATTCAGGATGAGGGAGCAAATAAGCCCTATTTTTTGGTATATAGACCATCTCAAATAGTACATTTTACCCCTAGAAATTCATTGCCTTTGGTGGTTCTTAAAGGATGATAAAAAAAAAGTTGCAGAGAACTTGGGAATTTGTGTCACTCATTTAATGCCAAGTTGGATGGTCTTACTATCAGGTTTAATGTAATTTATACAGTTTCTGAATTTTTTGTAAACCTCTGAGAGTTCACATGGAACCAGAGGCATACAAATGTTAAAACAAACAAATAATTCACATGACAGAGATAAACTAAGCATCTTTGTTTGGCTAAGAATTTCAAGAGTATGTGATAAGGACATTGACCAAGTGGCTTCCATGGGAGACTTGTTCAGTCAAAAAAATAATAATAGCTGAATGGTGGGCATGACCAGAGAGGAATTTATTCCCTAACTTGTTCTCTATTATTCAACTAGTGAGTGCCAAAGTTTCAAGATGCAGCATGGCCATTTTCTCCTTCATTCTATTATACATAGAGAAACATATACAAGTGACAAAAAGCTGTTTTTTTAAAAAAGAAAAGAAACCACTTCTTTCTTCAGAGTAAATCCAAATCCAGATCAGCTGACGGAGTGGAGCTTTCCAATGATCAAGCAGGTCAATGATAGCCTTAAAGATCTGAATTGTCAAAATTGCCTAGAGTGGATAAATTATAACCCAGTTTGATCTATACTTCAAAGCATTCCTCAGTTAACCAACCAAGCCATTACTGGAAAATCTCGCATCTTTGCTTAAATTGACTGTCAATGTTGGTTTGCTTTCTTATCTAACAAGAGCTTTGAAATTGTGAATTGGCCAGCAGAATATTCGGTTCAGACTTTTGGCTTTGAAGGCAAAAGTTTGGCCGGAAATAGAAACAATTGAAGATTTTCAACTTTCCCTTCTTGGTCAAAATATCAAAGGAGGATTTTTGAAATGACCCAGAGGCAGTAGTATTCTACATCCCTCTTTAAATATTTCTAAATAATTTAGCTTGTGATTAACTGTATCACTGGAAATCTAGAGTTCGTCCTTGGAAAACTACAGGGCAATTTTTAAGTAGCTGAAGGTAAATTTCTTTGAATGTATAATGTTATCCCTATTGGTTTGAGGTGTAGATTTGAGGAACTTAAGTTTACTTACTTCCCCCCTTTTTTCCCCAAATGCCCAAGTCTGATTTTAAGATGGAATCAATGTGGACTGTGTTAGTTTGAAGGTAACTGCATAATTGATTGCATAATTGAGTTTTTTTCACTCAAAAATTGACAGTGTGAAGGATCGGTACTGATAGTGATTTCCACAACTTTTATGCTTTCTCTCTTCTTGCAGTCCTAATCTGGATCACTCTCCATCGCTCTTACAGTTTGCATTTGGAAATATAACAAACCAATGAGATGCTCTCCAAATATGTTGAGCTATTCATTTCTGGAAATCCTGGGAATTTTAATTACAACTTATGCAGAGAACACCATAATGGGGAAGGCTGCTCTAGTATAAGGAGAGAAAAAACCGCAACATGGGAAAATTTAAGTATTTTCTCTACCCTTCAGCTCTTAGTTATTTTGTGACTGTTACCTTGTTCATGAAATAGTGGTTTTTCAAGGCAAGTAAATGAAATTTAGAATATGGATTTTTGATGTTATGCAACTAGCTTTGTGTAATAATAAAATCACCTCCCAAGCTCCATTTCTCATTATTTATTGCTCAAAACAATCTAACATCTGATTTGCTTTCAGCATTGCAGCTGTATTTTAATCCAATTGCTTTAGGGAATTTTCTACAAACAAATCCCAAATCTCTGTACCATTTAATAATCCCTTTTCTGATCTGGCAAAGATTATTTTTTGCCTTCTATGTGTGCTGATTAGCAACATATCTGAAGGTAAATAATGGTTTGGTCTGTTTCTGTCTCTTCATAATTTCTACTGATTCATTTGCAATAATACTAGAGGGCATTGTATGCAGCATCATAATTATTTGCAAGTGAATGAATTATGATGTCAGAAACAAGCATGATCTCTCAGAGGGAAGTTGTTCAGAAGAAAAACCGGGGTGGGGGGAGCAGAAAATGAATAAAGGGCCTTCTCTTATAGCTTCATGTATTTTTCATTAAAAAAAATGGCTCTGCTTTACATTTTTTTTATAACATAAAAATGAGATTTCAAGACTATCATATATGTCTCTGGTAATGAAATATTAATTTAAGTTACAATGTTTCTTACACTGAAGAACAAACAAAGAAAAGATTTGATATATACATTTTATTCCTAGAGCTTTGGCTAAGGGAGACTATTGGTTGAAACCGCCCAATATTGATATGACTTTCCCAAATCTTTCAGTTTAAACACTAGCTGCAAAGTATTTGCTTTATCAATGAGCTATGTCTTTCCTTTCGGTGATGTGGGTTGTGATCATCAAAGTCATGTGTCACAAAGCTTAAACTTTCTCTGTTGGATTCCATCACCTATGTATAGCTTTATCAAACAATGGTGATAGAGGTAGAGAAAGTGCAATCCAATTCACTTATCTGAAGTTTTAGAAGAATAGTTAACTTCTAAAACTTCAGATAAGTGAATAAAGGATAGTATGTTGAACCTTGAAGCAAAAAGGCAAAACTTAATACTTAATATGTCCCTGAGATGTTATGAATCTTTCTCTGCTTTCTTTGCTTTTTTTCTGATTAAGGCAACAAAAGCAAGAATAGATAATGGGAGCACATTTTTTTAAAGCATCAGTGATGCTTAAAGAGTTTCTGCTTCATCATTATTATTTAGACACTGCAAGATTTCAGGTCGCATCAGCGTTAGAGACACTAGAATAATACTAATTGTTATGCTAAAACATCACACAGCCAAGAAAGAACGTGAATGTATGAATTTGCACCTGACAAATTCAAATGGAAGGCATGCACACATATGGAAACATTAGAAATATAGTTTAAGAGTAGAAAAATGGCTCTCAAGGGATTGCAGCATAAACGACAAACTTTGTCATAAAGCAAACATCACATATCCGGGAGAGCTGCAAAATAATTCCCCTCCATACAGCTGCTTTTAGCTGTTATGTCTCTACTTAAATTCCAGATCATATTTTGCCCTTCAAAGGGGAAAGCCCTGCCCAGCCCTAGAAATTGGGGTGTTTGAAAGCTGAAAAGACATCTGTAGAAGTAAATTTGCTTCAGTTTTCCCAGTTAAAAATGATATTTTTCTGTCTAAAATAATATTCCTATGCTAACAATATAAAAACCAAGGAAGCTATAAAGAGCCGTTGACAGTGCAATTTAATTTGAGGTGACCCAATGAAGGGAGCAGAAGTTGGATAACAAGATATGAAAATGTCAGGTAAGGTGTAAAAAGGGGGCCATCTTACAATAATTATTAAAGGGAAGGGATATGAATCAGAGTGACAGCAAAACTAAGACCCAGCCTCAAAATTGAGATCTAGGTGATTATTGCTGACATAGAGTTAATTAATCATGACTGATCGTTTATATTTTTCTATATAATCCTATGCAAATTTATATCCCATGTTCTGGGTCAGTTTGGCAGGGGAGTCCCGAGATCACTGGTTTACAACATTCAGTAAAGAAACTTTGTTTCAGATATCATTGCTTTGGTTCATCACTCAATGGATCATTTATTTTTCTCATGACATTATATTACCTTCAACACTGGCTCAAAGAAAAAACAGCTCTTGGCAGGGGTATGCCTCCTCCTTTTTTTATTACCAGAACTGTTAAGATTTTCTCAGATCAATAGAAGTGCTATATATCTTAATAAATCCTCATAAAGTTGATCCCGTCGTGCATTTTTGCAAACAACTCAAACTTGAAAAGGTATTGGGGGAAAATCTAAAACACGAAAATTACATTATTGTCAGTCATAAATTACCTCCCTTTTCCCCAAAAAGAAAGCAATGATTTATCTTGATGCAAGTCTTGAATAGCTCTTCCTTAATTTGGTAGGTATTTTATTTTCTCTCTTTACCTCTCTCATTTT
The DNA here is from genome assembly GCF_001527695.2 of Protobothrops mucrosquamatus. Classification (NCBI taxonomy): domain Eukaryota; kingdom Metazoa; phylum Chordata; class Lepidosauria; order Squamata; family Viperidae; genus Protobothrops; species Protobothrops mucrosquamatus. Next base: position 127,843 of record NW_015388311.1, read on the forward strand.
ATCAATCCATTAAGGTGAAATGATTAATAGTAAAAACATCGGTTTGAAAAAGCAAGTTCTCTCTAGATTCCATGTCTTAAATCCCATAGTATTGTGGGATGTCAGCTCCCCAGAGAAGGAAATATTAAAAGGGCAGAAAAATATATTTCCTCAAAAGGATTTTTAAAAGCAGAAACCAACCCTGCCCCAAGTCTCTCTGTCCCAAGCAGGAGCCAGCCCTATACAAATGCAGATGTAACCATCAGAAAGTTGGAGCCAGAAACTCAAGAAGACAAAGACCTAAAATCTGCATACCCCACCCAAGATGGGACATAATAGGACTAACCCATCACCATCAAGAATACCAGAGATTTTTGTTTGTGTGCCACCTAAACTCAGGTCAGAATACGTGACACAGGAAATAGCCTCAAAGTTCATGCCACAGGAACAGGAAACTATTCCAAACAAAAGGCTTTCAGAGGGTATAAAAACCTACTCCACATGTGCTCAGCCCTTGATTTCTCTCCTCCTTCCTGCCAGAACCATTTTTCAATCTGGCTCTTCAATAAACTGCAAACTTCTTCCCAAAGCAGTCGCCATGTTGTTTATTTATCCCCGGCTTGGATGAACCAGGATGAAGACTTTTCTTTCAACAGTATGATCAAATGTATTTGTTGTCAGCCAAATTGTCATAAACTTATCAATGCAACACAGCAGAGGCCAAGATACTTTAAAAATATTTCAGGTCTTTAAGTTCTTAAATCATGTTAATTCATGACCAATCACATTGCTTTACCTTTATAGTATAGATACTCCTCAACTTACAACAGTTTGTTTAGTGACCATTTGAAGTTACAATGGCACTGAAAAAAGTGACTTACAACCATTTTTCACACTTTTGACCATTGCGGCATCCCCATGGTCACATGATTAAAATTCAGATGCTTGGCAACTGACTCATATTTATGGTGGTGTTCTGGGGTCAACTGATCAGCACTTGCAACTTTTTGACAAGCAAAGTCAATGGGAAAGCCAGATTCATTTTACAACTGTGTGATTAACTTAACAACAACAGTGATTCACTTAATAATTGTGGCAAGAAAGGTCACAAAATGGGGCAAAACTCATTTAACAAACGTCTCACTTAGCAATAGAAATGTTGGGCTCAGTTGTGTCATAAGTCGAGGACTACCTATATATGTGTGTAGGTGGGTGGGTGTGGGTGTTCAATGTTCTGTATGATGCTATAATATTGGAGATGAAGTGGAATCATGATAAACATTGAAAGGATAGAAGATGTAACTTGCCCAGTAGAAACGCAACACTGAAGCCCAGAATTACACACTATTCCTCAATTATTTACCCAGAGCTACAGCGTCAGTGAGTTGGGAGGACCATTCTTGTGGGATGATAATAGAATGGTTATATTCAGTCAGAACATGTTAGAAGTTGAGACATCCAGTCTTTTGATTCAGCTTCACTGCAGAAATCAATTGGAAACCCTCCTGCATTGTGACACTTTTTAAAAAAATAAATGTTGTAGGTTTCCTTTCACTTTTCAACTTTGAAACTCCAGGTACACCTATATAATTTTGCTCCCAATATCAGCCTTTTGTTTCTCGAGCTGATCACAAGAAGCAGCTTTTAGCTAATAGCCCGCCTTTGAGCAGCCCCTAAAACTGGGAACTTTTCTGCTCAGAGTCCTGTATAGATTGAATGTTATTGGAAGTGTCAGCTATGAGAATACATGGTGCAGTTAATTACTGTATTCATTGACCTTTTGACTTCTCTTAGAAGAATACAGATCAAACCATAAGTTAAATCAGCTCGGATGTTTAAAGGGTTCTTTCATTTCAATACATCTACACCACACTGCAGAAGTACCACATGTTGTCTCAGAACCTTTTTCTTTCTCTCTTTCCCGCCTACCACCCCCAAAATCAAGCAAGCTTTTTTAGATGAAACTCAAGGATGAAATGGCATGAAAGGGAAATTACTCCTTTCATCCACCAGAGGATGGTCTCTGCAGATCAAACTATTGTCTGAGCACTGTGATGAAATTCTATATGTAGTTGCCAACGATTACATTATGCCTGGACTGCAAATTAATGGACTTGGCTTTAAATACTCAGTCACTTATCATTCACAGAAAATTACACTCATTCTAAAAGGGAGTGAGGCATGTGAGATATGCCCTTTTTTTCTGCCTGAGAATATCTGACAGCCTTACTGATTTAATGACACCCTGCCTGTCATTTCCTATAACTACTGTCACTGCTGCAGCTGCTGTTTCACCTGTATCTTACATAATGCACTGATCACATTGTTAATTAAAGCATATGGATGGATTGGCTTCAGGTGACTCATCAATGCTCTGAAAGGGTGATAGCATCTTCAGAGGCTCTGTTGGCTTTTGCTTCTCTAATTTTGTTAGACCAAAAAGGGGAAAAAACCCCCAGAGGATTTGAAGTGTGTGTGCTTGTGTGCATGGCATATAAACACAAGAATCAGTGTCAAAGCCTTCTATTCCTACAGTGGCCAATCAGGGAAAGGGGAAGCTGTCAAACAGAATAGAAACACAATGGCATGATCTAATGCAGGGGTGTCAAACTTGCAATGTCATGTGACATGTTGCGACATATTGTGATTTTTTTTTCCCTTTGCTGGCAATGGGGTGGGCACAGTTTTGCTATGATGCATCCGGCCTGTGGGCCGGGCGTTTGACACCCCTGATCTAATGGAACCATGAATTTTAAGAGAAATACTAACTTCCCAATGGCCAACAGATATTTGGAATTTTTTCAAGCAGGACCAAATAAATCTGTGTGTGTGTGTGTGTGTGTGTGTGAGAGAGAGAGAGAGAGAGAGAGAGAGAGAGAGAGAGAGAGAGAGAGAGAGAGAGAGAGAGAGAGAGAGAGAGAGAGAGATTTGAGGTATACATACCAGGCATTGAAAATTTTCAAGATACAAGTGAAACCAGATTACATGTCACCATCAATTTGTTCTCCAGGAAGAAATTAAAAATTCATTAGCATGGCACTGATTAATGCTTCCCCCTAGCTATTTAAGATAGCGCAATTCTCCTTATGATTTTCTTCAAACTTAGCATCTTATTAAGTGAAATCTCTGAGAGGTATCCTGTTAGCTAAAAACCTTTCATATGTATATCAAGACCTGTAACATCGCAGGAATGACCTGAAAGAACCTTGCAAGCAGAATATTTTCAATTCATAGTTGCTTTGGTAGCTATTTTATCTGAAAAAGTGTTTCCCCAAATCTGAAAGAATTATTTTACAATCTCAATATTTAAAGAGGTTATTTTTTTAAGTTCAAGGTTCAGGACTGAGATAATTTTTTAGATTTGTATTTTCCCAGTTCTTTAACCTATTTACAGATGCCATACATACAATCTTCCTCCCTCTTTTAACTAAGGAAAAAAAGATCTTGTCCCATTTGTTTTCACTGTACGTTTTGACCTGATATTATATTAATATTAATAATATTAATAATAATAATAATAATAATAATAATAATAATAATAGTAAAGTTGGAAGGGACCTTGAAGGTCATCTAGTCCAACCCCCTGCTCAGGCAGGAAACCCTATACCATTTCGGACAAATGGCTGTCCAGTCTCTTCTTAAAAGCTTCCAGTGTTGGAGCATTCACCGCTTCTGGAGGCAGGTTGTTCCACTGGTTAATTGTTCTCACTGTCAGGAAGTTTCTCCTTAGTTCTAGATTGCTTCTCTCCTTGATTAGTTTCCACCCGTTGCTTCTTGTCCTGCCTTCAGGCGCTTTGGAGAATAGCTTGACTCCCTCTTCTTTATGGCAACTATTATATAGTTCAAGCCTAAAACCTCAGTCAAAAATATATTTAAAACATATATTGTATTCTATTATTTAATATGTGTTCAGCCATATTTTGTTTAGTTACTCTGGAGGGAAAAAAAGCGATATCCATGTAACTTACTCATGAAGCAGAATTCAAAATTATTCAGGATGTTTTCCAAATGGATCACCTGATGCTAAATTTTACAGCTATTGTATTTGAAAGACAGAGGCTTGTTCAATAGGCAAATGGGCGCTGGGCAGTAAGCTCCACATTGCCGACATGTCAAAAGAATTGCAGCTGCAAATACAGAAAGATATATACTTTACTTCAGAAGTGACTCTACTGGGAGAGCAGCCAGCTTATGAGCTGGAAGTTGCTTGGAACTTTATGATCAGGCACTTGGACTCTCAGAATGCCTTTTAAACTAAAAACAAGAACAAGAAAGTGTACAAAAGGAAAACAAATCTCAGCAAGCAGTCATAGTCTTGCATACAAAACAGACTAAAATCAGTATTCTTAAACCGTAATAGGCTAGATTGCTTCCTTTCTCCATTAGTTGTTGAGATGGACAGACAAACTGGCTTCATGCCTCTTACTCTGTCCATGTGTTTCTATCAATCCTTTCCAGTTCTTATTTCTCTCCAGCAAAACACTGAGTCTGAGCCAGCCCAGTTCTTGTACTAGTTAAGCCCTCAGCGATCAATCCTAGAAGTTCTTGATATACAGAAAGTCCTTGACTTACAACCATTTGTTTAGTATCAGTGGTACTGCAAACAGCGATTTATGACTGTTTTTCACATTTATGTTACAGAATACCCATGTGATCAAAATCAAGATGGTTTGGAACTGGCATGTATTTATGATTATAGCAGCATCCTGGGATCATGTGATCACCTTTTGTGAGCTTCTGACAAGCAAAATCAGCTTCCAGCTACAGAAATCAAAGCTAGTGCAAACAGCAGGATAACATGGGGCAGAGGAGAACTGGCTGAAGGGATAACACATATCCTCTTTATCCTCGTTTGCCTTTCCCCATGAATAAAAAGAGAAGAGGACCAGTATTGGTATTTGACATCTGACTGTGAGAGAAGACCCAACTGTGCCTTCAGAATAGTGTATAAATGTCTATAGAAACATTGTTCTGAATGCCTTTATTATTAACTAAATGACAATGTTTTAGAAATATTTTGTACAAAAGTAATTATAATTCAAATACATGGTTCAGTAATAGCAGACATACCACCTGCTCCATTTAATTTGAATGACAATATTAGTCAAATATAAGAAATAGGTAAGAAAAATCATTTGGTCCCAAGCCAATAAATTACAGAAAAGGGATTCTGGAAAAAAAAACACGTGACAAATTAGTTTGGTAGAAAGCAATAAACATTTTTTTTATTGTATTTAGGACCCTCCTTTCCAAATGATCTTGTTATCAGAGGAAGTCAGAAAGAATGATTGTAAAATGAAAATTTTCAAGATAAAAATTTTGGGGTTGATTCTTAGATAGACTGACTTTTTGAGTGAAAATTTGTGGAAGATACTGCATGATACTCCAGATAATGGGATTATGGTTTAATTTATGTATATAAATTTTACATAAATCTTATTTATGTAACTTATTTATTTATTTATGTACATTCGGTAGCAAGTCATCTGGAGAAACCTGGAAGTTATGTCAGGATGCTATTCATGGATTATAGTTTGGCTTTTAATACTATTCTGCCAGCTATTCTTATTGAAAAGCTGACTGACTTGAAGTTTCATCCCTCTATCTGTGATTGGATTAATGACTTTCTGAGGGACCGGCTACAAACAGTGAGGGTTGGGTCTGTCTTATCCACCCCCCTGAAGCTTGGCACTGGCTCGCCACAGGGCTGCGTGCTTAGCCCCTACCTGTACTCATTGTATACATATAATTGTGTATCATCCGACCCATCCACTGTGATCATCAAGTTCGCAGATGACACCACCGTGGTGGGTCTCATTACAGGTGGAGATGAGACAGCATACAGGGGGGAGATACAAAAACTATCCTCATGGTGCCTAGAGAACAACCTGCACCTGAACATTGGCAAGACGAAGGAGATGGTGCTAGACTTCCGGAGGAAAAGAGAGGAACTTGCCCCACTTTACATCGGAGGGGACTGTGTGGAGAGAGTTTCCTCCTTCAAATTCCTGGGAGTCTACCTCTGTGAAGATCTTACCTGAAAAACTAATAAAGCCCAGGTGGCCAGAAAGACCCAACAGAGACTCCATTTCCTCAGGGTTTTGTGGAAGAACAGGGTAGAACGACGACTCATAACCTTCTTCTACCAGTCTACCATTGAAAGCGTTCTCACATATTGTATTGTGGTTCAGTATGCTGGCCTGACAGCCGCAGACAGGAAGGTATTGCAGAGGGTGGTGAGCACAGCACAAGACATCGTGGGCTGTTCCCTGACTCCACTGGATGACATCGCCAGGGCCCGTTGCCTTGGCAGAGTGAGGAAAATTCTCAGGGATGACTCACACCCTGGTTGGTACCTTTTTACTCTCCTACCATCGGGTAGGAGATACAGAAACATAGCCAGCCGTACCAACAAGCTGAAGAACAGCTTTTATCCATGGGCCATCAGGCTTCTGAATGGGACATAACTTTATAACTTTATGCATGACAGACTTGTGAGGCCGGTGTGATGTGCAATTAGTTCACAGGGTGAAATAAGTTGGGGGTTTGTAGTCACCGTGTGTTTGTGGTGAGGGGGGGCACAGAGGGAGGCTCAACCAATTTCACTGTATACATGTTATACTTTGATAATAAAGGGTTTATTTATTTATTTATCTATTTATTTATTCTATCTACCCCTATGTAACCAACCCTTCTATATTCTACTAAAACTCTCATATCTGTAACTTTTTAACTAGGTGAAAAGGTGCATCGCAGGGAAACCAAGTTATCGCAAATGGGCTAACTTACAAAATGACAGGATCCATTACTCCCATGGGAATGAAATTTTGGAAAGTTCTTGCTGCTTCGGCACTGCCACGCTGCCATAATTACATGACTCTCTTTCATAGTGTTCTCCCATTCCCTATTGACTTGTGGGAAGGTGTCAGAGAACACTGTGAAACAGAATCATATAACTATGGCAGTGTGACAGTGCCGAAGCAGCAAGAACTTTCCAAAATTTCATTCCCATGGGAGTAATGGGTTCCGGCATTTTGTAAGTTAGCCCATTTGAGGTATCTTAGTTGAAAAGGTTTTGGGTATACAACAACTTGCCATGGCCAATTCATCACAGCCAACTCGCCCCAAGACAACTTGCCGCAGGACAAGAGTTATACTAATATCGAGGAAATAGTGGAATAGAACCATTAAAGAAAGGATGCCAAAGGAAGGACAAAATTAAATGTGAACAACAAAATTTAAAATATTTTAAAAATTATGTTAAATAATTAAATTGAATTGTTAAGTTGTCCCACAGCAAGTTGGCCACATTGAGTTGTCCCGCGGCAAGTTGGCCGTGGCATTTTGGCTACTGTGAGTAGTCCCATTCTGATGGGGAAGCTGGGAAATTTGCAAGGAGAAAGTCAAAAGACTGTGGCTGACATTGAGAGCATGAAAGCTAGTTTGGACCTGCGTTCTCTGTGTAAGTATGGAAATATATCTGAAAGGATCACCAAAAGGATAACAGATTGTTCCTACTAAATTCCATTTATTTTTATGCGTCTCCTATCACAGCCCATTCTCAGTTCCATGCAATTAGGTGGACAGAAACAAACTTTTACACACAGCATTTTTACTTCTTTCAACACTCGTGCCTTGTGACTGATCACAAGCTACCCACTGCCTTTTTACCATATCTTAAAAAGATTTAAAAGAAAGACAGAAGGTGATGGGATGTGTAGGATGGTTGGGAAGGTGGAAAGAGGAGAGGTAGTGGTCAAGAGGGGGAGGAAGGAAGAGGGAAGTAGGTAGGAAGGTGGAGGGAGTGTGGATGCAGGGGGGGGGAACGCCGATTATTTCGGAATAGGCTTTTTATGTGTTCGTTTTTCTAATGAAATGCACCATATTTGTATTATTTGTTTATATTTTATTTGAAAAATTAATTAAAAAATTTAATATAAAAAAAAAGAAAGACAGACAGACAGACAGAATGTTGCATAAAACTGAGTTGACTTGCTCTCTAACACAGGGATAGTCAACCTTGGCTCTTTTATGACTCGTGGAGTTCAATTCCCAGAATTCCTGAGCCAGCTTAGTTGAAGTCCACGAGTCATAAAAGAGCCAAGGTTGACTACCCCTGCTCTAACACTACTAATGTTAAAACCATACCATAAAAAGATGGAACTAAACATCCTGAGTTATACTAATGGTGTCCTCTGATGGTGTAGAAAGTTACAAGCAATTTTGCTTGTAACTGCAGCAGAAGTAAAATGTATTATTATGCAGCCATTTATCTGAAGCATCCAAATTTTTTCCCCTTATATATTTTCCCTCTCTCTCACCTCTGCCCCCACCTTTTCAAACCTCTGTAATTCAGTCTTAGAAGCCCTGAGTGTAGTTGGGTTGCAATTCAGGCTCAGACAAACCTCTGTATCTCAGTTTAATGCACACTTTAAATGTAGTTTTGAGATATAGTTCAATATAATTGAGTAGTCTGTTTAATCATCCTTACAAGAATTCAGGGAGGCGTAGGCCTAAAGGCACCTTTGTCCCCTGACATTTCTCTAGCATCCTTCCTTCTAAGCTTTGGATAGTGGTGAAAGCTGTCATGTTTGAATGAGCATTCTAACATTAGTAGGATGGTATATTGTGCCAGCAACTATTTTTGTTTGCAATTGTCCTGTTGTTTCTCTATTTTATATTATATGGAAACTCCCAGGAGTCATGATAGAGTGGACAATATCAAAGTACTATAAATTACCAGCATCTGGGAAAGACAGAATCAAAATCCTGCTGCTTTGTAAGAGCCCGTGAGAGTCAAACATCAATCAGACTGTTTGCATGTGAAAACTAGTACCTGCATTTCAACTTGAAGGCTATACATACCAATCAAAAGGTGTCACAATCTGACTAAGAAATCTGTCACTATTCTGGGAACAACTATAATATCGTGAAATGTGCATACCTTCTTTGACCATTGAGACAATGACAACAGATGACTTGTAAAACTTATTGAAGCTCTGTTATAATGTCCATCTTCCCTTAAGCTCTCAGTGCAGAGGATACAGTTGATTATATTATGTGATGCCCCCTGTATATGAGTCATGACACAATATAACATCTGTATATCTCTCTTTCAATTGCTTAAGAGGAGGTGGAGGGTATACCTCATTCAGTTTGAAATTCTATGTATCTGTTCCTGCAATTGCTGAGCCCAAGGACCTGGATCGTCCCTAAAACTAATATGTTGTATATGATTATCTAAAATGCAAAGATCTGTGAGTTCAATTCCCAGTAGATAGTTGGAACTCCTTAGAACAACATCTGGCTATTCATGTCTGAAGAGTCCTGATAAGAATGAAACTGGTTACAAAGTGTATCTTGTGGGTAATATAACTATAAATTTTACTGGTAATCTCCATAATGTCTATGGAGATTCTCAGTCATCCAGGTCATAGTTGTCCCAAAGATGCTTTTTCACGAAGCAACTGGATTTTCTTGTTTTTCTTTGAAGACATTTCGCTTCTCATTGAAGAAATGTCTTCAGCTCTGACTGGATGGTGAGGAATGGAAGGATTTATACTCCTTGCAGACAGCTGGTCATTTGCATTCTGCAAATGCATTCTGCACATCAAGGAAGCCCTCGGAATTTGTGGCTATTCTAAGCGGGCTTTCATCAAATCCCCCAAAAGACCCAGCAGGAGCTCCTCCATAACAGACAAAGAAGAAAACAATAAACGAAGAACACAGTCATTCCACAAGTTGCAGGAATATTGGAAAAGTTCCGGAGAATCTTCAGCCAACACAACATAAATGCACACTTCAAACCCAAGAATACACTAAGGCAGAAGCTTGTCCACTCCAAGGATAAAACACCCAGACACAAACTGAGCAACATGGCATATGCAGTACAATCAGTGGTGGGATTTAGCCGGTTCGCACCACTTCAGCAGAACCAGTAGTTAATTTTTGTTTGTTGCCCAGGCCCAGAATGGACTTCCGGAAGCGGCATCCACACAGAGAACCAGTTGTTCACATATTTGAATCCAACCACTGCGTACAATGCAGTGAGCCATGTGCAGATCTGTACATTGGGGAAACAAAACAACCACTTCATAAATGCATGGCACAACATAGGAGAACAAACCCATCAAGACAGGATTCAGCAGTCCATCTGCATTTAAAAGACAAAGGCCACTCTTTCGAAGACAGCAAAGTCCACATTTTGGACAGAGAGGACTGTTGGTTTGAAAGAGGGGTCAAAGAGGCCATCTATGTCAAAACTGAACAGCCCTCTCTCAACAGAGGGGGAGGGATAGGACATCATCTATCTCCAGTCTACAACACAGTCCTTTCAAGAGTTCCAAGAAGGCTCCACACCCACTTGCACTACTCAGGTGACACAGATAAACCTCCAGGTGGCCTCAATGACTCTCTTAAAGAATGCTTGGGTTATGATCACTTGTTCAATGACCATTCAAAGATACAACAGCATTGAATGAGGGGGATTATGAGGGGAGCTCTTGGAGCTCTCACTCACATTGTGTGCCTACAGTCAT
>NW_015388311.1:138459-144117 GCF_001527695.2 Protobothrops mucrosquamatus
CCCCCCCCCCCCCCCGCTTGCCTGGGATTCTAGCCTTTTCCTGCTTAAAGACTGTGCAGACTTGGGATTATGACAGCAATCAGATCTGCTGGGATTTCTATCGCTTAGCAATGGGTTCATGTGACATTACAGTCTGCAACCACATTGCTTAACAATGGAAATTCCAATCCCAATTGCCATCATAACCTGAGGACTGCCTGTATTATATTTTGCATAATAATATGAATTTATGGAACCTTATCCTCAATTTTGATATATCCTTTCAAATGTGCCAGATTTCCCCATAACACACTTCACTACAATGACATTTTATTCTATTTTGGAGATATATGTATGCTGCAGTTGAATGATTATAGGCCACTTGTGTTTTTTTTAAATCTGTCTGGAATAACACAGAGCTGGATGATGGAGAAACTGTGGTATACCCTGGTTTCTCTTCATATCAAATATATAATTTTAAAAAATGTGGATACAGAATTTAAATCTCTTGATCTCAAAGACTTTCAGCATCTCATACACCTAAGAAGCTGTGATAAATAGTTAAAGTCTAAAATTTCTGATCTCTAGACTAATCTCACATAAACCCTGATGTTCTAGCAATTTGGGAAACTATATCTAATTCTTAAATGCAGTGGTTAAATCTTTTCTCAACTGGCCTGGATGTGGAAAGCAATATTTTTGAAATATGTGGGCCCAATTATATATTATATGGGATTTTATTTTCATTGTCCTAAGCTACTGGATATTTTGATGTTTGATGTACTCAAGTACACTAAAAGCTAATCAATCACTCAACAATTTTATTTAATAGCATGAAGAGTACCAACAAACCAAATTGTACCCCACCATAAAAATATGAAATCTTGCTTATACAATAAAATATTAGACAGGCTATTTACAGCAGACAAAGTAGTATACATGGAGTTGTAAAATTTAATAAACATCAATGGAGTGTTATGCTAGCTTCAGCTACCAAGAAGTATCTGTGTCAAGAGTATATTTCAAATTAGCTAGCTATATGTATCTGTATTTTGAGAGTTATGGTAAATCCAATTTTTACAGGGACAATTCCTATGAAATGGATAGATTTATATATTTCATATTTATAATGATGTATTTAGACTGTATTTAGCTTTTCTGTTCAGCAGTACAGATAGCACTACTAACTGACTATCACAAAACCCAAATCTACGGTGAAAATTCTTGTTGTAGAAGTCTGTTTGTTTGACCCTCTCAAATTGAGAGAATGCAAGCATCTTTCTCACTGCAATACACATCAGAAGGGATCTGAATCAGATCAAACGCCAGCTCCTTTTTATACCCACTTACAAAATAAAATTGACTCATTTTGTACCAAAAATAGAGAAAGAAATCAACATACAGATGGTTCTTTATGGTCTTGCAAGAAATAAAGTTTGTAAATTAAACAGGTTCAGTTACAACTGCTCCCACTAAGTCTAGGGAAATGTGCACAAAAAAATGAAATCAAAAGGAGAAAAAGGAAGAGAAGAATTATACTATAAATAATTCTATTATTTCAGATTAATCTTAATGGCTACTCCCAATATTTCCCCAATACAATTTTATAATAATTCCATATTGACAAAAAAGTATAATGCTGCTGCCAGTACAATGTATACTCTGTACCACATTATATGGCTGTAAATTTAAGCTTTTTCCTATAGTTTGAACCTAAAAAAGATCTTATCAGATAGGACCAGCTTTTATGGAGAAAAAATTACTTTTGTACAATAACCCATTACAGATAAAAAATGGTGCAATACAACAGTTTTCTTTTCATTATGAGATATATAAGTACAGTTTTCTTTTCATTATGAGACTTTTTGCTTGATAAGAGTTGACAAAAGAGTACTTACAACCAATAAATAATGGGCAATTTTCTAGTTGTAGCAGCACATTTGTAAGAATTTTTATCATCTTGTTATATCAGCTCATTTTCTGAATCTTGCTAATAGTTTTATATATATTTTATGCAGCACATTATTTTCTAGGCTGGTAACATTCATTTATTGGTACACAACCAAGATAATCCATGCTAAAGCTCTTTGTGCTTATTGCTCTTTTCTGGTCTTAGCCTTCCATCCACTTATAAAATGGCAATTGTTGGTACAATGAACCTTGTTAGGTAGTATAGACAAGAAGCACACCAGAAAAACTATGTAATGTAAGATTACATTAACAAAATCTTGCAAGTCTGAATGTAAATCTCTCCCCTCCCCTGCTTTACAGCCTAAGAAACTAGGGAGGGTGCCTTCTGAGACCTTTTGTGGGCTCAGTTGCCTCTTATCTGGTTGAAGCAAGAATGGCAAAGCCCCTTGCCTCTTGGTTCTCCCACCCTCTGAAGACCACTGTCTTACAGTCTCCTAATGAGAAACAACCATAGGGAAGGCAAAGTGAGTAATCTCACGTTGTCCATTTCTCCAGAGAAGATGGAAGGAGCTGATCAACTCATTGGCTTCTTTTCTTGGTTGCAATTGTCAATTCTGCCTTTCACAGAACCATCTTCAGGCTACTATTTTTTTCCCCAGAAGTCCAACAAGATATCTCTTGTTGACCTGCTTTCTTCTGCAGTGCACTGCATCCCTACAAAGTGTCAATCACAAGTTAAAGACTAAACTCTGCTGCCTTAATTGTTAATAATGTAGCTGACTGAAATTAATCAGACCATAATCAGTTTCTGTCAAGGATAAAACTGCGTTTCAACTTGCCTTTAGATTAAGGGGAGGGAGGTGTTACTTTCAAGTTGGTTAGATGGAGAAACAAAACTTCTACGATTCAGCTGAAGACTATGAGAACCTGAAATCTTTTCAAGGACACCAGAACAGGTGTGGATTTGAAGCAGACGGTTCCCATAACAAAGTGAACTTGTTTATATGGACTATGTAAGATGATGGGGGTTTGTCTGGGAAAACTATTATTTAAGTCTATCAATTGGTGAGGGAACTTCACAGTTAATTTTGCTTTGACAAAACCATGCTGTGTATTCAATAAGCAGTAAGATTTTCAGAGATGGAATAATCTGAAGTTTTATTTGGATTCTCGAGCTGGATGTTGACAGTTTCACATTGAAGGTTTTTGTTGTCCTAAATGTGTGCATGGTCAAAAAATGAATTGTTTATTGCCACTTACTACCACTGTATTTGCAAATGGTCACTAACTGAGGAGAGTTGCTAAACGAGGATTACCTGTATTAACAAGTAAACTATATGTGTGGTATCAGAATAATAAAATGTTTCTTATTTTGGAATGGTATTTTCAGAATGGTATCTAAAATAAACAGCATACTATGCAAGAGATATCTACCCAGTTATCTGATGAAACAAAATATTGTAGCAGATGGATGTTTACTCTGAACTGCCCCAGAGTTCCCAAACCATCTGCTCATACTTTGAGAAGTTTTTTTTATTGTTCAATTGCTTTCACCTCCTTGTGACCCAAGGGACATCATTTCAGCAAGTTTGTCAATAACTGCTTGAATTCTTGCATGATCATGTAATGTTTGTGTTACCAATAGTAGTATCTAACTATGTATCTTCAGATGGTTTTATTTTTAATCACCTTTGATTTTTCTAAAGTTCATGGTTTTATGCGACAACTATTGCCTTTGCATATTTAAGCTTTAGCTTCATTCTTATTGCCTCCAGAGAGCAATCTAGTACTCAATGATTGGTTGATCTTGAGGTCCTAAGTATTTTCAACAATCTTCTCCAGCACCACAATTCAAATACATAAATTCTTCTTTATTATTCTTTATTTTCAATGATCCAACTTGCATAGTTATAAGATACAATTGGGAACACCATACTATGACTATATGTACCTTTGTTGTCAACGTGATTCTCTGTACTTCAATATTTTGCCGAGATTGGTCATAGTTATTTTTCCAAGTAGCAGACATCGTTATTCCATGGCTATTGTCACCATCTCTTAAGTTAAAGTTGATTATTAATTAGTTTGTTCTCCATATCCTTACACTGGGTTAAGTAATGTCTGTTGACATAATCTTATTTATTTGTTTTTAATACTGATTATCTTGATTAGATTGGCTTTTGCACTTTCCTTCCATCAATGAATGATTCTTTACCTCTTCCATACTTCCAGTGATCAGTGTGAGATGTTAATTTGATTCTTCTTCTGTCAGTTTCACTTTCAGTTTCTATTTCTCCTAGTCTAATTATTTCTCATGATATATTCTTCATATAAACAAAATAAATAAGGTGCATTATACAAACCTTGTTCATTCTATTCCCTATTCTAAGCCTTCATTTGCTCCATATTCCATTCTTAGTATGGTTTCTTGGCCATCATACAAAATGTTCAATAACAGATGACAGGATCTGGAACATTTTAATTTTAAGGGCTAGTTATTAATTGCTATGGTCTGTCCAGTGTTTCTCAACCTTGGCAATTTTACGATGTGTGGACTTCAACTCCCAGAATTCTCCAGCTAGCATTGCTAGCTGGAGAATTTTGGGAGTTGCAGTCCACACATCGTAAAGTTGCCAAGGTTGAGAAACACTGGCTGTACGGTCAAAAGCTTTAATATCATCAATCAAGAAAATACAGATTTGGAACTGACTTCCCTTTTTTTGTTATCTATGGCATGCTAGCAATGTGATCTCAAGCGCTCCTATCTCTTCTAAATGTAGCTTGTACATCTGGTAGTTTCTTGTTGCAGTCCTGAGCTATGGATTGCAAAATTGTACTAGCCTGTGAAATCAGTGTAACTGTTTGGTAGTATGAACATTATTTAAAATGACTTTTGTTTTTTTTCTATTGGAATATAAAAATAAATTGATCTCTTTCAGTCCCTTGGCCACTGCTGTGCTTTCCAAACTGCTTATAAAGCAAATAGTACTTTAACTGCATTGTCTAGCAACATTTTCAACAGTTCTGCTGATACTTAATCAAGTCCTATAGCATTTTTAGCAATATTTTTCAGAGCTCATTTTCTAGAATATCTAATTCTAGTTCACCGATAAACTCTTTGTATTTATCATCATTTCAGACTTTTTTAAAAAAAGTTGTTTCATATGTTTATGCAATCTTTTATTTATACTTTCTTTCTACAATAGATCTTTGTCTTTTTGTGTGTGTGGTATATGGCCTTTCTTTGCATAGAAAGTTACCCTGATTTCTGTAATTTTCTTAAATAAATCTCTTGTCCTTTAGTTACTATCCTTCATTGCATTGTTTATTTAGATATAACACCTTTTTGCTCTTTTTTGAAATTCAGTGTTTAGTAGATTTTCTTTTCTCTGTTGTTTTTCTTCAATAGTTTTTGAGTGTACCAGGAGATCTTTTTGTTTACTTCATTTTGAACGATGTCACAAATTTCAGTTCAGATCAATTTATCAGGCGTTCTATTTATCAAATCTAGCAGGTTAATCCTATTCTTCATGTTCACCACATAATAATATTGCTGAAATCAAATTTATGATACGGCGGGAGCAGAGGACCATATCAGGTTAGGGGAGCACGCACACGCTATTTACAAGCTTGTGGGTGCTCCGGTCCTCAGGCCCCTACTCGGTCTCCAGGTGACTTAGATCCCCCGGCCCGGGACTGCCGGCTGTTGTTATGTAATGCCAGGTCCGTGGTAAATAAGGCCCCCCTCATACAAGATCTTATTTTAGA
>NW_015388311.1:144410-147168 GCF_001527695.2 Protobothrops mucrosquamatus
CGGAGGATCTAATCCACGACTCGGCGGAAAATCAGGCGGCGGCCTGGGAGACAACTGCCGCCGCAGCATTGGACCGAGTCGTGCCTTTGCGGCCTCTGACCCGACGTGGATCTCGACCATCTCCTTGGTTTACCGAGGGGCTGAGAGAGATGAAACGTCGGAAAAGACGCCTAGAGAGCAGTTGGAGGGCCAGCCGAACTGAATCCAATCGAGCACAGGTAAGGATACATCTTAGATCCTACCTTGTGGCGATGAGGGAGGCTAGGACTAACTACTATGCCTCACTCATTGCGTCATCAGATAATCGCCCGGCCGCCCTCTTCAGGGTGACCCGCTCTCTCCTTCAATTGGAGGGGGGGGGAACCCCCTGGAGGGGAGGGCTGAGGATTTTGCACAGTATCTGTATGACAAAGTCGCTCGGATCCGAGAAGGCTTAGACTCCGACTGGTTGGCCCAGTAACATTTACAGTTGCTTATCATAAAATGAACTGTTTGTTTTTATATGTGGAATATATCATAAAATGAACTGTTTGTTTTTATATGTGGAATATTTCAAATTCTTACCCTTGGTACAATGCATTGAAGAGTCTTGTATTGCATGCAAAATGTTTCTTGAGTTTTTGAACTGAACTTTTTACTCTGGAACTTTGTCTTTATTTTATACACTGAAAAACAGTGTATAAAACACAGTGAGGAACAAAGGCAGAATTTACTGGGAGCAAATCAGAGAAATGTCTGGTACGCATCAATAAAATGTGAGACGGAGACCAAGAAAGTAGTTATAAACTGAAGTAGAAACATGGAACGGTCTAGATAGCTTGAAGGAAAGATATCAAGTTTAGAGGTCAAGGAAGAGTTACTAAAATAGAGGACAAACCTGAGTATTCATGAGACTTGAACAGCCTAAGGAGGAAATCCATCGACTAGAGTGAGGAAATAAACAGGCATTGGGGAAAAGACGGTAGAAGCTATCAGAGGGAATGCAGAGAGCAATTTCAAAGAAGCCAGAAGTGATTGATACAAAAATTGTGGAATTAATGACAAATGGGAGAGATCTGAGAACTAAGATCTGGCAAGGTTCTCAGATTGCCAGGGGTTTGTGTTAGATGGAACAGTCCTGGTTTTTGCCCTGACTAATTTTGCAATAGTCTGTCAGATGAATATAGAGGATTATTTATGAGCACAGAGGTAGTTGTTTAGCTGAGCTTGCCAAAGGGGTAAACAACTATCTGCAGCTCTGATCTAACCCTTTATTTCATTTTGCAAAACATAAAAAAATTGAAAAATCTGGGATTAAAACTCCTCCTATTCCTGGAATTATTAACAACTTTAAATTATGTTATTAATAGTTTAAAATTCTAATCTAAAGAATTGACTCCTGGAACATGACATAATTGAGTGGATGAGAGGAATTCACTTCCATAAATATCAACAAGATCACTTTATTTGAGGTTTAATTCCTAGGCCTATATAATATACTGTAAATATACAGTTTATATTTTTACCATTAATATTTTACCATTTTAGCATTTGTATAGTGCTCTGGATACTTTACCCAACCAGACAACTAAACAATATTACCAAAAAAAAAACAACAGCATAAAAAATGGTGGAGAACAAAGTAACTGTTTTATAAATTGATTATTTATTTATTATCACATTCTTAGTATGGCAGCTTCTTCTATCTGTGCTATATAATAGTGGCAGAGAACACACTTGCATACATACACTTTTATAAAAGCAGAAAATAGACTTAATGACACTGAATAACTAAAAGACTAATAACACTTAAGATCAAAGAAGCACAAAGGGGAAAAACACTTTTATGTCTATGGGTTCAGAAATAAAGATTAATGGCTTCAATAAATTATTGGCTAAAAACACATCTGTGTTATACTTTTAAAATGTTCCTATCCTGTGTTATTGTGGGCTGAATTCTAAAATGGTTTTAAAAAGTCAATTGGTTTGGGACATGTTGGTAACAACTTTAAACAGAGAAAACCTCAGTGTTTCAGTGGTGCTTTGGGAAGGTATTAGAGAAGTTAGTGCAAGAGTGTCAAACTGCAGGCCCATGGGCCGGATGTATTCTGGCAAAACAGCACCCACCCCATTGCCGGCAATGGAAAAAAAGTCGTGATACGTCACAACACGTTAAGTGATGTTGCAAGTTTGACACCCCTGAGTTAGTGGAAAATTAGTTAGCTCAAGGAAAGGGGGGGGGGAAATGTATGTCAAGCAAACATTATAACCACTGTGCTAACTGAAACAATATATTGGTAACAGTAACTGCAAGAGAAATGCAGGATGGTGACCCCTGACCATGTGTAGGGTACACCTCCTCGTCTTCTTAGTAGAAAATGAAACAGGCAAAAAGGGCAGCAATGCCCAAACTTACAAAAACTGCAAAAACAATACTTTTAATGCAGAACAGAAAAATTTGCACATTGGTTACATTCATGCTGAATTAGGGATGAATAGAGGATAGTGAAGTCTGTTCCTGCCCTCTAGAAAATATTGATGGCCCACACTGATGATGTGGCAACATGGTAGTGCTGTTATTTATTTATTTATTTATTTATTTGTCTATTTATTTTGAAATTTGCCGCCCATCTCATTTCAAAGAGACTCTGTGTGTCTTACAACATAACAACAATCAAATATAAATATACTCAAATAAAATCACAATACAAACAGAATAAAATAATTGACACAAGATGGAGAAGGAGGCAGCTGGATGCACAGGGTGAGAGGGGATTTG
>NW_015388311.1:147369-177369 GCF_001527695.2 Protobothrops mucrosquamatus
ACCTGGCCTAGGGAGGATTTTATACTGGGTTCATTTTAAGGAATTCGAAATAACACAACTTTAAAATTTGGTTTAATTCGGTTTTACAGGGGGGGATTGTATATATGCCTTTGTTTTAAATATGTTGTGAGCCGCCCTGAGTCCCGTCGGGAGAAGGGCGGGATATAAATTAAATAAAATAAATAAATAAATAAATAAAAAGTCTATTAGTCTGTCTCCTGCTTTGTTTTGTATTTATACATTATATAGTATATATATGCAGTGCTTTTTTTGTAAAAAGAAAAGGTGCCGGAACTCACACACGTCATACAACCCGCCTTGCCTACCCTACAAGGTTCCATCCAAAAAAGGTGCCGGAACGCCATTCTGGGCATTCTATGACAAAAAAGACCTTGTATATATGTATATGTTTATATATAAATATGTACTATTATGTATAGTGTTAACTGTACCATATACACTTATATTTGCATTTCAGATGCTATTTTACTTCCAGCTTTATTCTTTCAGTCTCCTAAAACTATTATTATTTTGTTTAGTATTTGGCAAGATACTGCAAGTCACTACTGCATTCTATGATTTTTTTTTTGACTGTGGCATTCTTCTGATCCATTCTCGATCCATTTGTGGATTTACAGAATATCAATGTTGATTTTTAATGACTCTGCTCTTATGACATCAAATATCGGTTTGGTTCATGGTTCTGGCATTCCACATATCAAAGGAATAATATATCTTTGCAGCATTGAACTGTCTCTGGACATATCAGTAGGGAAACATTCTTTTGACTTTAATCTAGTTACATCATAAAAATGTATACTATACTTGTCCTCTGCTTTTTCCCAGTAGCTCATTAGGTACCTTCTGGTACTGATCTTTCAGTATCACACTGACATTGTGGTTATAAATCTAATTGGTTTTCTTGGCAGGAGATTGGAATAAGTTGCCACTCCCTTCTCAGGAAGAATAAAACAAGTCTGCCCAAGTATATTTTATAATTAGGCATTATATTTATCAGGTGTAAGAGATATAAATGGGGGGAGAGAGAGAGGGTTTCAAATATTTTTATCTATACTCCCTGGTTGAGCCATTAGAGCAGTGGTGGGATTCAGCTGGTTTGCACCACTTCAACAGAAGCGGTAGCTAATTTTTTGTTGCCCAGGCCCAGAATGGACTTCCGGAAGCGGCATCCACACAGAGAACTGGTTGTTCACGTATTTGAATCCCACCACTGCATTAGAGTAAATCATATATTGTATGTCGCTCAAGAAAAGTTGTTCTTGTTATTACTACTACAGTAACCCAATCCCCACAATGCACATGACCCTATCAGCCACAACTTGTCATATATATTTAGCAGAGGTTCTGGCAGCATAAAGTCTTCCTAACTGGGTTAATTTTATAGTTATTAGAGATATTGGAATCTTATCCACTTTCTGTTGGAAATGCCTTCCATGAAGTAAGTACCAGCAAGGATAGATAAATATATAAAAGATGGGGAGGGGGGAGAGAAGGAGGAGAAGGAGAGGGACAGAGGGGAGAGAGAGAAAGAGAGGGAGAGAGGTTACATTCTGTCTTTCCTCCAAGAGCTAAAGGTCACATACAGAGCATTTTTTCCTTTCAATAGCAACCTGTGAGGTAGGTTGAGTTGAAAGAGAGACTGATCCAAAATTATCCAGTAAGCTTGACTCAGATTTGTTTTGGTCCTTCATAGTCCTTCTCTCACATATTAACTTCTCCAGCACACATTTCTTCTCCACTGGTCAGGGAAGCAGCAATACAAGTGTTGCTTGGCCTTTGCAGCTAATCGCTGTTTGGGCAGTGTGTTCTGTGCTGCCATGCCTTTCCAGCAGGTTCTGTAATGGAGAAGCTTCTTTTTCTTAGTTCTTGGAGAACTAAGTATAAGCAAAATAGTTAGCTGATTAGAGTTAACCATTCCCACAACTCACTCATAATCTGCCTGGCTGAGTCTGTTTTGGACTAGATTTAAGATTAGTTGGCCAATTTAATTAACTCTCTCCTCAGTGTTCTGATAATACCCTAGCTTCTCCCTCTATTTAAGTGTGTTCTTGGAGCATCAAATTAAATGTGTTTTTGTAACAGAGCCAATGTGTTCATTTGGGGGGTAAAGTGTTCTATTTTTGGCAAGGTTTTTTTTTTTAAAATGAAGTCTTATGGCTGCAATTTTTAACGGCTAGAAAAACAGGCAGTTCTTTGGAATATTTAGTGTCAAATCCTTGAGAATAAATTGTTGCTAAATTCCTTACTGGGCTAAAGTAGATATTCACGAGATATACAGGAGGTAGCTATGCATCTCTGCTCCTCCTTTTATGCATTGTAGAAGCATGTGGAGGACATTTTTTACTTTCTCAGGAAGAAAGCTGGTGGGATGAAAGCTTGATCTTGTTCCTCTTCAATAAAATAGGAACCAAAGTGATTCTCCCCTAGTGCTTGGACACAGAGGAGAACATTTTCCATCAATAATAATTACAAGGAGGTTGCAGAAGCTATGGGTGGGAAGCGTGCCCTCCACTTTTACAGGGTGCACTGTTAGATGAAGTATTAAAACAACATTTTTAAGCTCCTCTAACTACATCACAGAGACTTTGGTGATAAATATTGTTCTGGCCATTGAATAAGCAGGTGCCTCTGTAATGATAACATTGATATACTTTCAATTCTGTGCCAGGCTAAGCCACACAACTTTAGTTTTAACCTATAAAACCACTGAAGAGAGTTTAAGAATCATTGTTCCCTAATAGGGGTAGCAGCTGAACACATTCACATGAGAAAAAGATTGAGGAGAATCAAAGTAATTCTCCTGGGGAAGTTGCATCACTGAATGCTTACGCGTATCAGCAAATAATTGCACAGGGTTTCCCCCCTCCCTATTTGAAATAAACTTACAATATTTTCCTCAGTATCTATGCTATTCAATATCTCCCTCCCTCTACTTTCTTAAAAGTAGAGTTAATAATCTATCTAGTTCAGTGATGGCGAACCTTTTCGAGACTGAGTGCCCAAAAACTGGCCCCGCCCCGCTCCACCCCCTGCCCCGCCTCATCTTGCCTGCCCGCAGGGCCACTCACCACCTCCAGGGCCCGCCGCAGATCGCCATGGCAGCCTAGCAGCGCCATGGCAGCCATGCCCTCTGCCCGTGCCTCATAACATCAACTGTGCGTGATGGGGCGTGAGGGCAGAGTCTTGTATACGCTGCCTTGCTGCCATGTCCTTGGCTGTGCTGCTCTGCGTGGGCCACACTCAGGGGCAACTCTCCTCCAGGGGGGCTGCTGATGAGGAGTGGGTGGCGGGGGAAAGCAAGGCTGGGGCAACAGCACGTGTGCCCACAGAGAGGGCTCTGAGTGCCGCCTCTGGCACGCGTGCCATAGGTTTGCCACCACTAATCTATTTTGATAGAGCAAAATAGAAAAAAAAAGAAGGAATCCTGCTTTAAAAAAAATAATTTATATTAGGTGCTTTAATATATAGGTCACCTAATAAAACAGCTTAGATGCTGATTTTCTAGATGAATGAGTTCTGAATGTTGTTAGGTGCCAAAGAACATAATCCAAAATATACTGTATGTTTTACAACTTGTTACCTGTTCATGAATATATATATATATTTAATTTTCACAGCAAAAGATTCCATCCACAGTCCCCTCCTCCATCCCTATTCATTTGAATGTATTGGGCACATATCCTGGTACAGAATTATGAAATTCAGGAGTTTTTTGTGAATTTTAGGCAGTAACTATAATTTACAAGAGCAAGGTGAAAGCCATGCTTTATTGCCGTTTTTTAAAAAAAAAAAAATTTTAAAAATGTGTTTGGAAGACTGTTAAGTTGTTCAAAATATCATTGAAAGAACCCCAAAAGCTAGATTTGAATTTTCTGCTGGCATTTTTATTCATTCATTTAGTTGTCTCCAGACATGGGATCACAAATGAAATGGTTATGTGTTTGATTTGCTCTTCTTGCTTTTGGAAGTGTTGGATTCTTATATACATTTTACAGTAGTTGCTGTTTCCAAGCAGAGGGCAATGAAGAAAGTTGCTGCTTTAATGAAATTAAACATAGGGATTGGATTATGCAACTTTCCCATTTGAGGGATGGGTCCATATCTCAGAAGAGATGAATTCAATCACTGCAAACCAACAAACTTTCATGTGGGTCAGCTGGATGTCTGCATCTGCACTTGTCAGGGCCTGTGCTGAACTGTTCTCAGTACTATTGTACCTTTTTCAATCTGCTAAGTCAAGGTGGAAAGGAAAGAAAGTGTCTGCCTTGGATTTAACATATACCAATATTTTCTATTATTGGGCAGATACATTCTAAACCCAAAAAATCCATTCTTTTTTCTCTCATTCAAATAAAAAATCTTAAAATGTATCAATGGAGTCATCCACTCATTGAATCTAATGTTTTGAATTATCTTTAATTTAATTTATTATGTTATTTGGAAACTTTTATCTCACAATTCAGAGCTGCAACAGAACTGCATCTCATCCTGTATTCAGTAAATGATAGAATGTGTTTAATTTAGTTGTCCATAAAATTCTAAATTAAGACAATTCCCAGGTCAAACATAGACCAGCTAGCATTAAACATCTGTATTTGTATTACGATGGTAATATATCTTGCCCTTGTTAAAGGCCTTGGGGATAGCAACTGCTTCTTCCTGATTAATTCTATGAAAAAAACCAAAATCCAACGGTTATCTGGGTAACAATCCTAAGATGTACTTGCTGTATACAATTTCTCCTATTAGAAACTCTGTTATAGGAGTCATACCTGAAAAGACTTATTTGTATATCAAAAAAGGACATATCAGCTGAAGAGACCTGAGTGCTGAAAATATTTGATAAAAAGGCTGAAGGCCCTGGGAAAGGTAATTCTAAGCAGCACAGCATGTTTAAAATAAAATAAAATAAAACAGAGAGGTAATATAAGGCCAATGGAGGCAAACACCAATTTCCTGAATATGTAGCATTTTTCTACATTAGGTAGATTTTAGACAGATAGCACCATGATATGTGGAACATATGTGGACCACATATGTGGATAAGCAATGACATCAGTCAGAAATGAGGATATCTTTGTCTTCCTAAAATGCAAATGCTGCTTTGTGCTGATTGAAGAAGAAAGCAGAAGTTAATAAAGCACCTCACTTTATACAAGAACAAGGGAAAATGAAATATCTCCAACATGCTCCTAGGTGGAAAATCTTTATCTTACCAGCTCAGAACTGAAACATGCTCCCATCAGTACTTATTCAGTACCTCTGAATTTGCTTCTTTTCAGTTGAGGATTATGAATGTGATTGAGATATAGGCTTTTATTAATAAATGCATTTCAGACTTAGTTTTTAATCTTTTTTCTGTCACTGATCAATAATTATTGAGGGTTAAACCAACAGCATTTTAAATGAAACCGACAACTTTGAATGAAACCTGAAAGAAATTTCTGCCCACACAAATATAGTAGCAAAGGAATCTCTGCTTGGCAATAGTTTGGATGGGATGTGCAGTTCAGAACAAAAGGATTCTCCCATAGTGTACAAAACAAAGGCATATGTTGCTAAGGTAACAGCCAGTATCTATTTCTGATTCTAAAATGGATGGAAGGTTCATTGGGAAGCTACATATTGGGAGACATGGTGCATTACCTGACAACAAAATATTTTTATGTGCTTCTTTAGCACAGCAAGTCGATCTTTTTTTGTTTCAGTGACAATATCCAATAGACAAACTTGTTGCTTATGTGGCCACCTAGATTCCTATTTGGATCAAATAATTGGAGGGGACAATTCACCTTAAACTTAATCAAAAATGGGAAAAAATTGGTAAAAATAAGAATATGTTAGGGGCAGACAGGGACAGGATGGAAGATCTTTCTTGGAAGGACAGGATGAAAGATGTTTCCAGGAGTGGAACTCTCTTTTTCTACAATTTTTTCCATGGGCAAAATGTAGTGAAACAATTTCCTCCTTTGTTTCAAAATCTTATTTGGGTGAAAGGATAGCATGTCAAGCATCTTCCCTGATGCCTCTGTCATGTCATGCGGGGGATTCACTGTAGAAAGCAATTATGTTTGGAAGAGTTAGTAATAAAAGGAGATCAGGCCACCAAAGAACATGATGGCTGGACACCATCAAAACTGACACCAGCCAGAGTATAGAACAATCCAAAGAAGTAGTGCAAGATCAGTAGATGTGGAGAGACCTGGTCCATAAAATCAGCAAGAGTTGGACCCGATTGAACGGATAACATCATCATTATCATCATCATTATCATCATGACCATCATCACCTCTAACCATGGTTGTTTCATAATGACTGGAATCAGGGCACAGGGAAGAGATGTTCTATCTCTACGCAGCAAAGGGGCTGCAAGATCAGGAAGCTGAAGTTTAGAGCCAGAGGACAAGATCCAGCAGGACTCCCACTGATGAAGAAATAAACCACCCACTAGTTCTGCAGAGCTCCACTCCTGCTTCTGATAAACTAGTGTGGACCAGAAAAAAAAAAGAAAAAAACCCTAATTCTTGAATCTCCGGGATGTTGTTAAAATACTGATGTTTGAAATTGATTCTGAACTTATGCAAAACCCCACAGATATTCACAGGAAAAGTTTTAAAGGTAATGCATGAAGCTTTACTACCAGATGTCTGGCTTCCAGATCCATAGTCCTTACTCATTATCTCTGATATAAAAAAGGATCTTCCAAGCCAGTATATGGCATGCCATTTATGCTACAGGATGCCATTTATTTCCTTTCCAAAGCTTCAAGGCAGTGGGGAGCAGAATCCCTAACTGCTTTCTTAAAATACAGAAGTATATCATGTTGAAATAAAACATTCTTGCAAAAGGCTATGGCAACGATGCCTTATATTGGCGATTAAGTCATTGACAAGACCAGATTAATGATCACAGAAGCAACTTAAACAAAGATACAATATGGAGGGATGAGAAGCTGTTTGGATACCTCCCTTGGCTGGGTATCCGATTTCCTATAGCTATGCTCAATGGCCATAGATGATCTCTGCTTCTGCATATGGAATTTGAGTGGGAAGACTGCCATGTGAACTCATGTGAGATGCTAAATTACTTGGCATCTCATGTTTAGCAAAGCTAGCCAAGTGACCATAGCTTTAGACAGGCAGCATATATAATACTGCAAATGTTCGTTTTTCAGTTGCAAATCTGGCCCTTAGTGACAGGGATGAAAAATTAACGTTGCCAGCCTTCCTGACTGCATTTGCACCTGTTGGCATTTAAGTACTCAAGGACTACACACATAGCAATACATGTTTTATAGGTTATTTCAATGCCAAGGAAGAAGGCAGCTATTTACATTCCATTAAAACTTTTATGTGAACACATGTGGGAAGATCCAGGGGGCATCAGCAGAGAAATTCAAGAAAGAAATACAGCTCTTTAGGCTGATTCGTACATTTAGCTCCTAATTACTACACCCAGGAAACCTAGTCCTTCTACTGGTACCGAATTCCAATAACAATAAGCCTCAAATTCCCTGGCTTCATTTCCTGGAAAGAGATTTCTCCACTTATTTACTTTTTATTTCTGGCACATATAAAACCCTAAATTTGCATTGCCTGTGTTTCTTGTTTGCTTAGGCAGAAGAACGCAGTGACGAGAGGAAAAGTCCCATCCATCCTTCATTTACCTCCATCAGCAACTTTCTATGGGAAAATGTACATAAAATACAGCTAAGAGTCTCTTCTCACCAAGAGTACATAATTACAGGGCTAGTGCTAAAATTGAGGTCTGCCTGAAACTGTCCCTTTGATCTCAAGAAAAGAAAGGACTGTACATACAGAATAAAACACTGTAATCTTCTGAGATCCAAATCCAGTTTACTTTGTAAACCAAAATGAAAATAACGTGTTATCTGTTATGTGTATTTAGATTTGGGATGTAATAAATCCGTCATTTAATATACATTCCATCTTTGTCTGTCTGAGAAAATGGTAGCCCTTGATCATTCAACAAGCTAATCTATGTTTGTCATAGTTAGTACTCAGATGCGACACCATCCGATAGTACCAAGGTAATAGGTTAATGAGAAAGTTGAAAAAAAGCATACAGGTAGTCCTCAACTTTCAGCAGTTCATTTAGTGACTGTCCAAAGTTACAACAGCACTTAAAAAGTGACTTATGACCGTTTTTCACAATTATGACCGTTGTAGCATCCCCTTAGTCATGTGATCAAAATTCAGAAGCTTGGCAACCGACTCATATTTATGATGGCTGCAGTCACATTTTAAGACCTTGTGACAAGCAAAGTCATTGGGGAAGCCATATTCACTTAACAACTTAACTACTGCAAAGATTCACTTCACAACTGTGGCAAGAAAGGTCGTAAAATTGCAACTTCAGCTTCATAGTCAACAAATCAATATGCTGGCTGGGGAATTCTTGGAGTTGAAATCCACCTATCAAAGATGCCAAATTAGAAAACCTTGGTTTACGCTTTCGATTTTGATAAAGTTCCATAATATCTACTACAGATCTTTCTCTTTAACTCCTGGTTTCTTTTATGTGCAATGACCTAGTCCTCCTGCAGCCCACATTGGGTCTTATATTAATTTTTGCTCCAAAAGATGTATTAGGGCTTATTTCCTAGTTAGGGCTTATATTCAGGGAAATATGGTACTAAATGCATCCGTTGGCTAACGGGGACTTATTTTTGGCATGGGGCTGGTATTACGAGAGTCCTGAACAATCATGCTAAGGCTTATTTTCTGGTTGGGTCTTATTTTTGGAAAAAACACAGTATGTAGCCTTCACGGACCTCTGGAATCACTAATTTTGTAATGTCTTCTACTTATTTTAAATAATGTAATATTGGCCGACCAAGCAAAGTACACAGAGCTTGTTGGCAATCACTGCCTCATGACTTCACATAAAAAAGTCTTCTGATACCAAAAGCCAATTAAGGCCACATAAAAGTATCCTTTATGCCCAACAAGTTTCTTCACAACCACAAAAGAGATGCATTTATAGGATAATTCTATACTAGGAATGGGCAGTATATTAGCATCTAGATGTTAATAAATTTCTATCAGTCCTAGCTAGTAAGGCTAATCCTGAAAGATGCTTGGAATTGCTATCCAACAACATCTAGAATACTAGTTTTATATATCTTTTATAATATTCTGAAGTTGCTTGATATTGTTCAATGTCCATAAAGTGTGAGAAAGGTGAAAATAAACTAACACAAAAAGCTAGGGGATATTATATTTTGATCCAGGATTATGATGTAAAAGAGTCAGAATCCAAGATGATGGTTATGACCTAAAAATATGGTTTGAGACCTGCTTTTAATTTAAAAAAAAAAAATGAGCAGATCCTGATAGCATCTGCCCATTCAACACAAGCAAATGAAGAGCTGAAACTGAAAATCCTCACTTAAAGGGAAATCTGGTGGGAAGTGGCCATTTCTGTAACAGCCCCCTTCTTATAGAACCATTTCCATTTCCCTCTTATGGAAGCATTTCCATAAGAACCATTTCCAGCAGTGAGAGTGGATCTTTCCTTCATGACTACCAGTCAATTTGTAAAACCTGACTGATAAAACATTGGCATATGAAAGAAGGAAGGTAGTATAATATACTCTTGTGGATAAGATGTTATGCCATGCTCACCGTCTTTGTACTGTTACTATGTTTGTAATTAATTTGTGGGTGATCGTATCATTCAATTTTTATAAGCTGCTTGGAGTTGGCCAATTTGAAGTGACATTAGAGTCTCTCTAACAAAGTATATGTAAGCATTTGAAATTCCAAGGGCATTACAAATAAACATGGCTTACATGTGAGGAATGGCTGAAGAAGGCAATCTTACTAGCAAACAGATTAAGGACATACTTCTCACTGAAGTAGATGTATTTTTTAAATCCTTTTTAGAACAGTTCTATAGTTGATGTTGATCAAAGATTGAAATAAAAATGAATGTTAATATTTTTAACTTATAGATCAAGCAAACGTGTTTGCAGTGAACTAGAAGAAAAAACCAAGTATAACCTTTTTTATTAAAAAAAACAAACAAATCAACAGAAAGAGACCTATTAGATGAGTCTCGTTTTTAATGAAAACCTGCTAATGTTGAGGAAACAGTGCAGCTATGCAAATTTAAGCTTAAGTAAATAAGTAAGTAAATAAATAGGGAGGGAAGGAAGGAAGGAAGATTATAGACAAATCCAGAATAGTTTTCTCTAGGAGACAATTAAGTACAGCTATCTACAGCAGCTATAGCAGCTAGTTCTAATGCTATTTAAAAACAAAATTTCAAACCATGCAGGTAAAGTCACTAACATTTGCTTATTAATCACATAGAGATACATTTTGGAAATATGAGAAATTCACTGTAATTAATTCATCTCTGTTGCCTCTGCTTTTCTTTCTTCCCTTTCCCTCCCCCCCCCTTTTGTCACTCTTTCTAACTGGGGCAATGAAGTGGAATCTAACCATGCATTAGCTGTGAAGTCATACTGTAGCAGCTACTGGCTTGTTAAAAACTGACCCAGACACCTCTCCATCAAATGTTAAAAGCTAAAGAATCTTTAAAAGTTGCGATAAAGAAGACTATTCAGTGAGCTGTGGTATACTTACTAATAGCAAATAATATGTTTGCCTCTAATTAAATGGAAGACCACAAAAAAAAAAGACTGGTCAAGGAACAGTCTGCCTGTCCAATAATTAACCTGGATGTCATCAGAAAGAAATCTTACCCAAGAAAAGTGCCAGAAATGCTCAATAAACCAGTGTAAATTCATTATTAGTAAGCAAAACAGGTAGACCTAGACTTACAACAATTCATTTAGTGACAGTTCAAAATTACAACAGCATCGAAAAAAGTGACTTACAACCATTTTTCGCATATTGCAGTATCCCCATGATCACGTGATCAAAATTTGAATGCTTGGCAACTGGTTCATATTTATGACAGTTGCAATGGTCCCAGGATTCTGTGAACAGCTTTTGGGACCGTCTCACAAGACCAGTCAATGGGAAAGGTAGATTCACTTACCAACTGTGTTGCTAATTTAACAGCTGCAGTGATTCACTTAGCAACTGGGGCAAGCAAGGTTGTAAAATGGGGCAAAACCCACTTAACAAATGTCTCACTTAGCAACAGAAATTTTGGGTTCTATTATGGTTGTAAGTCAAGGACTACCTGTACCTAATCAGTTGTAACAGCAAACAATGTCAAAGCAGATTATTTATATCCATCTTGAGTTGAAACACCAGATTAAAGAATTAAAGGGGAGGGATATAAATCTAACAAATGAAGTATGTAATAAACAAGCAAGGGCACCTAAACATCCCAATGTTGTAAATGAGGACAATTTGCTTTGTTTCCACAACACAAAACGGGTTTGGATCTTGAATGGTGAATGCAAGAAAGAGACATGATTAATTGTTTGAAACAAGCGGAGTGCACAGACACAAATATATCTGCAAATCCATCATTAAATCCTTCCCTGCCCTCTTTTTTGACCTGTTCATAAAAACAGAGTAAGTTATCCTGGCACTCCACTCCATCCAAGGAACTAGCATTCATTTTCTGAATATCTAGACCAGTGTTTCTCAATGTTGGCCATTTGAAGATGCTAGCTGGGAAATTCTGGGAATTGAAGTACACACATCTTCAGGTAGCTAAGGTTCAGAAATCCTGATCTAGAATGCCATTCTAATGGATTCTAATATACACTCCACAACTCTGGGAAATTAAAGTGGCCCTCATGGGAAAGCTGAAGGAAGGGTATTCTGCTGCAAAAAAAGAAAAAAGAAAAGAAAAGAAAAAGAGTGTTCCACTTTGCTTAGGGCCCTTTTAATTTTGCGTATCACATCTGGCCTTATCTGTAACTGTAACAGCTTCTCAAGTAAAATGTTTTCCTGTACCTGTTACCGGAGAACAGTTTTTCTCACTTCCTACTTGTGATGCCCAGAGATTAATTTTGTATTTCATGCAAACATAGCAGGGAGGAGTCCCTCAGTTACCTGTGAATTTAGCTAATCCTGATAAAGATAACAAGGATTGGAAATGATTAGTTAGCAAGGAGATAGATTATATTGAAAAGTCACAAAGACATCTTGGGAAAAGACAATTGCCATCAAACCATTATAGGACTGTTGCCAAGAAAACTGCCCCAACCAGAAGCTGAAATCAGATTGAAAGGTGCTTTGCATTAGCATTCATAACATAGATATTTGTGCATTTATGGAGTATACAAATGCATCTGTGTACAGGGAATCATCCAACTGTTGTGTCATCTGGATGAATAAAATAGAATTATAATATTGACAAAACAATCTCCCTTTTGTATGTTGTTTTAAATATCTAAAAAGTAGCATTTCTATTTCCAGCCTTTTGTGGCTAAACGGGAAATGCTTTTTTGTTATCCAAATGAATTGAGAATACTTTTGTGCTTGCGTAAGAGAACACAAAGGGAGTCAGAGTTCCAGAAAGAAGTACTTCAAGACTCACATTTCCAAAACAAAATTAGAGAAGACCAAATAAAAGTTTTGAGAGAAAAAGTGAGCATTTGAGGCCTCGAGGTGAAGGGATATTGCAGAGCATCTGATGTGTTTCTTTAAACACACTACACATCATTTATGCAAGAAGAAATACACAGGCGCCAAAGACACAGCATAGATGGGAAAGTAATGACAGTGTTTTCTTAGCCTTTAATAGATAGGAGAGATCTCTCTTTTCTTTTGTTGCCTAAACAAAGAGCTTTTTTTTTCTTTTTTAACCAACAAGGAATCTTTTTTCTACAGCAGAAGAATGATTACGATGTGGATATTGCAGATTTGTGGATATTGCAGATTTTGAGTAAACTATTGATGTACTGACCTTTAAATGTTGTTCTCCAAACAATGCAATTGAGAAAGTTTGAAGGACTAGAAATTGAAAGGAGAATATTGTCCTTGAGCAAAGGAAAAGCACTAATATTCTTGCTCTTGCCATTTGCATCACTGTGGGACAAGCAGTGTGAATCTGGAAAGCTAAAAGGGGGAATAGCTAGGAGTCTTTTCCACCGTACATCTGCACCAGCAGCCACTGATGCTACTTGCATTGGACTTCATCAGCACTATTTATCCTGCTTGGAATTAGATCCTGGGTATGACAGCTGTCTCCTATCTCTGAATTAAAACCAAATGAAAATTGATTGCAGGAAAAGCTTAGATGCCACATAGTAACCAAGATCCAGGCAGACAAGCGATAAAGATAAAGAATAAAGGGATAAAGAATATTTGAACATTGTAGAAACGTAGCTTTTCACTGTGTTGGAAGGAAAAGGAGATATTAGAATAAGATCCTATTCAGGAGCATTGTACAACAAATTACAGGAGAAAACACAAATCCTACTCAATCTCCAATGCATCAAATGTACCAAGATCAACAAGGAAGAAATTATGGTCTCCTTTGACATCATTGCCCTCTTCATCTTGATTGATATCGACCTGGCTAAACAAACCATATACTACTTACTCACTAAACACCATACCCACAAAGATGATGCCACTACATAAACTCCATGCCCACAGAAACCATCATGAAACCCCTGGATGTATGCCTCAACACATACTTCAAGTTCAATAGGAAAATGTACAAGCAAGTACAAGGTACCCCAATGGGGTCTCCCATATCAGGTCTTATAGCAGAAGCAATTATGCAATGACTTGAATCCATAGCTCTACCCACCATCCAACCAAAATTCTGGACACGCTACATCGACGACACCTTTGTCATCATCAAACACTCCCAAATTGAAGAAACACACCACCTACTTAACAACATATTCCCTGGGATCAAATGAACATGTGAGGAGGAAACAAACAACAGACTCCCATTCCTTGACATTGATATAAGAAGACTGGACAATGGAGAACTGGAAACCCACGTCTACTGCAACTCTATGCACACAGACCAGATCCTCAGCTTTGTAAGCAACCACCCCATTGCACACAAAAGAAGCTGTGTCCAGACCCTCTTCAGAAGGGCCAGGACACACTATAGCACCACAACACTAAGAAAAGCAGAAGAGAAAAGGCTGCTTGAAGTCTTTCTCCATAATGGCTATCCAAAAAACTTCATATTCTGACATACAGCACCCAAACCACAACACATCACACAGCTGACCGTCACACAAAAACTAACCCTACCATACACAAAAGGGGTGTTGGAAATGACAGCCAGAATTCTCCAACCCCTAGGAATAACAATAGCCCACAAACCCACAGCTACACTCCGCCAGGAATAATCCAGAACCAAAGACAAGACACAGACGGATGAAAGAAACAATGTAATCTACAAAACCAACTGTAACAATTGTAACCATTTCTATGTGGAACAAACATCACGTCAATTAAAAACAGGATCCATGAACACCAGCTGGCAGTCAAACACCATGATCCCAAATCCTTAATCTCTACCAACATCAACACCAAACAACACCAGTTTGATTGGAGCAACACTAAAATCATCGGCCACACTACCACCCACCATGCTCGGGAGTTCATCGAAGCCTGGCACTCCACAAGTAATTCCATCAATAGACACACTGACCTACAACTAGCCTACAAACCCCTCAGAATCCAAGTCAACCGCACAGCCAACCAGAGACAGCACCAACCCTCAACCAACCCACGCAAGCCCCTCCTCTCCCCCACAGCAGTTCACCTTCCATTGACTCTGACCTGATGTAATCTCCCCATCATAAGATCCAGCACCAGTCTTCCACTGATGACTCACTCCTGACCCACTGATTATTCACACCCTCCAATGACCTGACCTGAAGTAACTTCCCCATCACAAGCCTCTCTATGATGACTCACACCTGATCCATCACAAAACCTTCACTTAACACACCCATATCTGAAGCCCTTATAAACAGAAGAGCACTGACACAGACATCCCCTAAGTGCCACTGATGATGTTACCTATTCTGGTAATTAAACGCTTGGAAACCAATCCACAAGCTCCGAGAACGAACCTTCACCCTCATCCTACTCAATCTGTCACAAACCTGATTTATTTTGGGAACCTGTCAACTGAGGATACTATATATTCAGAGTGCTATTCAAATAGTATTTCTTTCTGCCTTCAGACTTTCTCTCACCCATGGTAGTGTGTCAAAATTGTTAAGTTGTGTTATAATTTGACTAGCAGTTGTATGTGAAATGCTGCTCCATTGTCACGGAGAACTGAGAAATCTTTAGTTTTGCAGGCTTAGAACCTGACTGAGAATACTGGGAAAAATGTGAAAATGAGTAACAACTAGGCATATGAATACAAACTGCAGCTCATTTTCCCTATTGGCAGAATGTATAATGAATTATTTCATTTTTTTATTTAACGACTCTTATTAAAATTTGCTGTAAGGTGTCAAAAAGATGAAGAGAAATAATTTTTATTAGTGCTAATTAACTCGAGGAAGAGGGAAGCTTGGTTTCCACTGAATTTTTTTCTTTTCTGAGACTGTCACACTATGAGATGAACTGATTTTTTCCAATCTTGTATGGAGGATAGTTAAGGCCAAAGTAGACAAGATACTGAAAATTTGATTTGAAGTTTCAACTCTTTCACTGTCCTTCACTGACAGAACATTTTTAAACCAAAGATTGTGAAAGAGGGAATTATTATTGCTTTTCTTCCCATTGTTATAGTTGTGATAAAAGGGAAGCGGAGCAGGGAGCAGGCTGGAATTTAACTGAATATTTTAAAATACAACAAAACAAAAATCTCCAGACAATTGTAACCCATTGATATTTCTTCTTTTAATAAACAGCATGTTTTTTGCTGTTATTTTGTACAATTGCTATAACGATTTACAAGGTGACTGTACAACAAAAGCAAACAAAATGAACTAGAGATTGGGATGGATGGTTATTGGGTGAGAATTTGGGATATAAACAACATAACTTGTTCTGCTTTTTTTAAATTCTTATGTTTTTCTCAGATGACAGCCTTCAGGGCAAAGAGAGGATCTGGTATATTCTACTTTGATCAAAAGACTAATCTGAATTTGAGAGTCTAAATGTTATTGGGGCCATAGTGACACTCAGCTTCAAACACTTTTTGAACAGGTTTATACCTTTGAAAAGTGTTTGGAAAATTATAGCTTGTACAAATGATGATGGAAAACCTGAAATTTCCTTCTTGGGTATATAATATAGATTTCTCAGCCAGCAATCTATTTCCAAGCCTGATTTTAAATGCTAATTTCTATCTATAAAACTCTGAGCACATTTTATAATTTTCCATATTGTATTACCGTTATGACTATATTTATTTTGTTTGTTTTTTGGTCTGTTGTTTTTAAACTGTACTTTGAATACCATCGTGCACACCCAGTGAGAGCGGGGAAATGAATAGATACGCCCAATCAATTGGCATGGAATTCCATATGTAAAACACAGGTATTAATTTCTGATAAGTTATAAAAATTCAAATGGAATCTGTCCCTTTCAACCGCAATGATTTTGCAGGGGTAGTAAGGCTAAACAAGTTTGTTAGATAAAAGGCAGGATATAAATGTAATAAATAAGCATCCTTCTTTCCTAGTTATTTTACATTATTTTGATAGTATGGCCTTTTTTTTAGCCACTAACCCTGAATGAGTACCAGGCACAAAATCCAATAGGATGCACCAATGACATTTTTTTGTAGTTCAGGATTTTTTTAGGAGAAGAAGTGAGATTAGTGAGAGAGAAAGAATGTTCCTTAGTAGATCTACCAGTTTAGCCTAACTTCCAAAAATAAATCTGAAACTGCCGTTTACATCTAGAGAGTCACACTTAATTACTATTGGAATCAAGATTATTTAAGCATTAATTATAGTTTTTCACATTTTCTCAATAAGACACACCTGCCACAAACATAAGAGATAATTCTAAATCTCCGAACATTTTAAAATCCTGCACTGCGTAAGTATAACATTTCCCTCTCTTTTTCTTGTTTACACACATGGATATGTATGTTGCTTTTCAAATACAGCTGATTTATTGAATAAAAATACATTTGTAGCATTTTCCATACTTCTATAATGCATCTGTCCTGCATTATATAATGCATGTGCAGGAGCTATGGTGGCACAGCAGTTAGAATGCAGTACTGCAGGCTGACTCTGCCCACAGCCAAGAATTCGATCCTGACCGGCTCAAGATTGACCCAGCTTTCCATCCTTCCGAGGTTGGTAATAGATTGTTGAGGGCAATATGCTGACTCTGTAACTGCTAAGAGAATGCTGTAAAGCACTATGAAGCGGCATATACGTCTAAGTTCTATTGCTATTGCAAATATTGGTGGATAGTTACAGCACAAAAACAAATACATGGACAATTCTTAAAACCTTCTTATTTGACAGAACAGCTAATATTCTTCATGTTAGCACAACAGCAATTCTGGACTTGGGTTCCTATGAAAATCTGAAGAAAATCTTCTCAAAAGGGATGGTAGACTAACTCTTCAAGTGCAAGGCAGCGATTGGCTGCTGTTTCTAAAGTGGAATGCATTGCTTTTACAAGGTATCTTCCCATTCAGAAATACAGTATGTCTAACACAGGGATAGGTCAAAATTGGTTGTAAATCCACAGTCACAATATTGGGTGATCAAGAGACTACTTCTCCTAATCCCCCCAATATTTCTCTCTCTCCCCAATTCTAACAAAATGAAACTTTTAGCAATGCTGGTTTTTGAACCTATCAACACATATCACCTCAAGTGTTTGATACTGAATGTGATTGCCACATCTCTTGAATCCTCAAAGCGACTTCAGAGAGATGCTGAGAGATGAAAATCTGAAACAGCACTCTCTTAGCATATTGCACTGCAACTAAAAGACCATTTCATTGACCTTCATGAATGCCATCCAGATCAATCATCCTTCCTTTTACTGTTTCTATGATAAGCCAAGTAGACTTGCCATTGAGGTATACGACTGGATGCCTTTATACTTGGGATGCTGGGGAGATTTTTATTTTTTTTTTTGTTTTATGTTTTCAATTTTCAAGTGAGTCATGAAAAAGTTCAGAAAAATCTTTCCTCGGGATTAAGTAATGGAAGATCACTATCACAAATATTAATCACAGTCTTTATTCATGGGCTAAAAAGAAAGTTTATGGAAAATTGTTTTACTCTTATCTCTGCAATGAAAGGCAAAAAAAAGCTATAGTATATTTCATA
Source organism: Protobothrops mucrosquamatus (assembly GCF_001527695.2). Classification (NCBI taxonomy): domain Eukaryota; kingdom Metazoa; phylum Chordata; class Lepidosauria; order Squamata; family Viperidae; genus Protobothrops; species Protobothrops mucrosquamatus. The sequence goes on from NW_015388311.1 coordinate 165,587, forward strand.
ACCAGAATTTATCTGCATTGTGGAATTGATAATGGATCTTGTCACATGCAAGGCCTGGGCTGAAACTTCCTTTAGTTAAATGCTGACATACAACTTCAAAGTCATCTATATCAGGGGTGTCAAACTCAATTTAATTGAGGGCGCATCAGCATTATGGTTGCCCTCAAAGGGCCAGTTGCTGTCCCCTTCTCTCCCTCAGACTTGCCCCACAGAAACATCTCCTATTCTATCCCCTTCTCTCGCTCAGGCTTGCCCCACCGACATCTCTCCTTTCCTTCCTATTCTCTCCTCCCTCACTCCTTCTCCTTCCCGCCAAAAACCCTTCTTTCATATCCTCTCCTCTCCTCCCCCATATGTTCACCCACTGCCTGCCTGGCCTTTTCACGCAGCTGACTCTTCCCCTGAAAACTGCGTGCAGCTGCTGGCCACCTCTGAAGGTGCTGGAAGCCCTGATCAGCTGGAGCCACGCATGCCGATTCTGGGACCTTAGCAGAGCCCCAGCAACACAGCAGCTCCAGCTGACTCTCCCCCAGGCCTCTCTGGTGCTGCTGCTGCTTCAGCTCACCCCCCCCCTACAAATTCAATCACCTTCTCCTACTAGTCTGCTTGCAGGCCAGGTCTAAACACATCATGGGCTGGATCTGGCCCGTGGGCTTTGAGTTTGACATGTCTGGTCTATATGAAATGACTCTGTTTTGCTTTAGTTACTAAAGGTCAAGGGTTAATGCAAGACACTGCAACTTTATCCAAACTAGCTGAAGAAACTCATGATGTCAGGGGAGACAGAACTATTTCCACTGAAGATGGCCAGCAAGTCTAGGAATATATTCTTATAAGGATAAACATGTCAGCTTTAGACTGCCCAAACCATTAAGCATAGACTATGATTCACAGTACATTGGGTTTTATCCTAATATCCTACAAAGGGAGTTCAACTTACAAAGTTTTTGATTCAACAGGCACTCTTAGTAATGGAAGCAGAGCAGGAAAAGCAGTTGTGGGTGATTCTACATCTCACTTCCCATCCCTCTTTTTCAGGAAGTACACTCACATATCACATCCAGCACTTTTTTTTAAATCAGTGGCCAAAGTTTTTTCACCTAGAACTCTGATAGAGTGTTAAAAGAACTATCGCATGTATGAAAAACAATTATCACCATATTTTGAAAAAACAGCCTATGAGGAGTTCCCACTGAGACCACCCACATTTCTTGTTGTTTGAAGTTAATTACTAGCCTAATCTCTGACAAACAATAAAGCAATTTCACTTCAATGAAAGGCAATTTAATAGGCTCATTCATCTCACTCTGACTAAAGAAAAAGGAATCTGGTTATGATCTGCAAATCAGGCTATGAAAAGCTGTGCTTTCATTTGAAAACTGGAGGTGGGAGAAGACCATCATTTCTGAGAGCAAAGAGGTTGCTTGTTTGAGGTGTTCTCTCCAGAGTAACATGGAAGCCTAGTTATGCCTCTTGTTCCTAACAGAAAATTAGCTTAATAGTAAATAAGAAACAACAAATACCTAATTTCACTCTCAGACTTGAGTTCCAAGGATATCTTTTGACAGGGAAGCATCACACATGGTTTACTGAATAAACTACAACTGGCTTGGTTTACACTTGTCGCTATAATCATGGTTTCCAAAGTGTAGAAGATGGGTTCACAAAATCCATTTAAGTTAAAACCATGTAATGCAGCCTGGTGTGATGTGTGAGGCCAATCAATATATGGAATAATATACTGTATATGGGAAGACAATGTTGGAGATATGAATTATGTATCAGCAATTAAAAAGGGCAACAAGTTAAGGTTTATCATTTAGCAAGGGAATATAGGTTTCCCCCCCCCAATAAATCTTTTATTTAAAGCATTATGTGAGCTAGTTTAAGTGTATTCAGGTGGTTTTATGATTTTAATCACATTTTGATGTTCTCTGTCCTGCTAAGGGTGGTCTTTAGTTGATACCTATCCCCTTATTACCACAGCTTTTAATGCTTGGAAAAGAAAAGCTACAGGTTGATTGTAGCCTTCCATACCATACCATGTTTTTCTCTACTTCTAATTATGATCATTATGTTGCACCAAGCAATGGGGAAAATAGTTCAGTTTCCCCCACTCCTAATAGTAAAAAAAATATGCAACAGCATAAATATGAAGAAAGAGAAAGAAAAGGTTGTATTTTCATTCAAGATCCAATGGTGACTGTTTGCGATTCTCGAGATCAGCATCCAAATCCCCTTCTTGCTCCTCATGAGACCATAAAACATAAGAAATAAATCTGTTAGCAATAAGGGCTCACTGTCAGTTCATGTTGAGCTTATAGACCACTCCAATAACTGACCCTGAGAGATGTCCTATGTCCTAAAGGGACAATTTGAGTTTAACAAATAAAATAGACAGAGTTTATATAATGCTGTCAATTACAAACAAGTAAAATAATAAAAAACACACACATCATAATCTTGCGGTTATAATTGTAATGCAACCTTCCAGTTACCAGAATATGCTGCCAGCTTGAAAACCATACTTCACTTTTTGTCTTCATAGCCCAGGGGTAGGCAACCTTGGCTCTTTTATGACTTGTGGACTTCAACTCCCAGAATTCCTGAGCCAGCATGGCTGGCTCAGGAATTCTGGGAGTTGAAGTCCACAAGTCATAAAAGAGCCAAGGTTGCCTACCCCTGTCATAGCCGATGACTTCAGTTCTTTCAGCTAGCTTGCCTTCTTTCAGTTAGCATGAATTACAGTGAGATGCATTAATCAATTCTACCAAATACTATCTTTCCTGAAAACTCCTAACATGTCTTTCTAACTATTTTCTCCTTCAGGTTAGAGAAATGAATAGAAGTTCAACTGTTCAGAACATTGATACTATTCAGTAGAGAAGTCTTAGTTAAAGACCTGGAAACAGCAGAAACAAAGTCACCCTATAACCGTGGTGGCGAACCTATGGCACGTGTGCCTGGCACACAGAGCCCTCTCTGTGGGCACATGCGCCGTCGCTCCAGTTCTTCAGCTGGGTTTTATAAAACCTTTTCGCTTTAGGCCTCCGCTGCCATGTGCAAAAAAAAAAAAGGTTCAATCAATCAATTTCAACTTCTTGTGGGGGAAAAAAAAGATCTCGCAAAGTTGGAATTGATTGATTGAATTTTTTAGTCCCATCCAGTCTGCTGTTACCAACGCAGCCATGCCCACCCAATGGGCCACGCCCACCCAATGGGCCACACCCATCTGGCACCCGATGATACATAAGTGGGTTTTGGGTTGCAGTTTGGGCACTCGGTCTCTAAAAGGTTCGCCATCACTGCCCTATAATGATGAGGTTCTTGAATTTTTTTCTAAAAGTTAAAGCTGAGGGTAGTTGCGCTTATATATTTGATTTGAAGAAATTGATTCTCCTAAATTGACAGCAGTGTTAACTGTGCTAAGCAATGCTAAGGAGATGTTACAAAGACACCTGCAAGACCGTTCCTGGGGATGGAGGAGCATGGAAAATAGCTGAACAAACCAATGTTGCTCCACAAAAAAAACTTAATGAAGATTTGTAAAGAAACAAACAGAAGATACCCAGGAGATAAAAAGAAGGTACTAAAAAAGAGTATGCACAGGCAGCTCATATTGTCCAGACTGGGTCAGAAGTAAAAACCTGGAATAAGCTGAACTTAATGAAAGAAGCAAAGAATAATATTCATTTTTCACTTTTTCACCCCTAGCAAGAGCCTACATTGTGCTACACTGAACTGCTTTGTAATTAAAAACAAATCCAGACAACCCCAATTCTCATGTGTTTATGTTTTGAGTAATCAGTATTAAGTTCTCACACGGAAAATTATAATTAGTACAGCAATGCACACAAATTGACTATTAACCTGTTGTTTTTAGCCACATTTTCAGATTTTAATAAGAGTTATTTTAAAACTTGAATCCTTCCTCTTACTACTGATCAATTCTCTTGTACTCAAGCTGAGATATTTTTTATAGCCAGAATGAAAAAAAGAGAAATACTCAACAGACTGTCTAAAGTTTATGTGTTCAGAGTCCATAAGTCAGGAGATAGTAGATGAACTGCATAAAAAAAAATAAGCTGTCAGGCTGTGACTACAGAAAACATGGACAGCCTAAAAGGAAAGAAAACTGTTACAAGATTTTTTTTAAGTACATTGCTTTTCTTATCATATTACTCCAAATGATTCAGCCTGTGTTTTTTTGAACATGTAAAGATGGTTTCCTTAAAGTTGCATTCTCACAAGAGATCAGAGGGGTGTGGACAAGAAAGTGGGTCTTCTCTGTAGCAGCCCCCATGTAGGACTAGCTAATATTTGGAAGGAGAGGAGTAAAACTCAAAAAGTCTTAGGATAGAATAGTAGACAGGAATAAACAGAATAAAATCTAACAGGGAGAAATGTGAAGTTATACATGAAAAACAAAAGAAATATGTAAAGAATGGGGAAAAATCTGGTTCAAGAGCAACACACATGAGAAGCTCCACATGCCCCATCACTGTAATGCAACTGCAAAGAAGGCAAGTAACATCTGGAGGAACAACAAGAGGAGTGTAGATTCCAGATCACAGGAAGTAATTGTACCACTTTACTTGACCTTGGTTAGTCCTCACTTGGGGTATTGCATTCAGTTCTGCACACTCCCATTTTAAAAAGACATGGACAAACTAGAGCAAGTCTAGAGAAGGGCTACCAAGATGGCAAAAAGTGAGGAATAGTTAAAAGGTCTAGGAATGTTTAGCTTGTAGAAGAGGGGACATGAGAACTACATTCAAATATATGAAGGGAAGTCACACTGTAGAAGGTTTGAACTTATTCTCACTTGCTCCAAAGGGTAAGACTAGAACTGTTGAGAAGAAACTTCAAGGATATAGATACAGAGTACATATTAGGAAGAACTGTATTACTATTATTCTTCTCATCTTTTCTATTACTTGCTCCTATTGGTATCTTATGACTATCAGTTTGTTGGTTGTATCTTATAAGTTATGATTGTATCTTATGATTTATGGTTTTTCACTTTGTACACTGACAGCTTATGCACCAGAGACAAATTCCTTGTGTGTCCAATCACATTTGGCCAATAAAGACTATTCTGTTCTGTTCTGTTCTGTTCCATTCCGTTCCGTTCCATTCTTGATAGTAAGAGCTGTCAATCAATAGAATAGGTTGCTGCATGGAGTGGTTTCTTCCCCTTCACTGGAAGTTTTCAAACATAGCTGGATAGTCATCTCTCAGGCTTGGGGCTGTGAATTCTGCAGTGTGCACAGGATTGAACTTGATTTCTTAGATCCATTCCAATAGATTCCATGACCTTTAGTTATATTGACTCTATGACTTTTAGCTACATTGTCAGTTTTATGAATAGTTAGCTGGTATGCCCAATACTGTAGCCAGCCTGCCAGTCTAAATGCCAAATGATATCTAAGTTTGAATACATGTCTTGTCTCAGATGGGGGAGTTTTATAGGAAAACAGTGTTTTTCCTCTGCTAATAGGGGAATTGATTCTCTTTGGCCTACTTCTAATAAACAAAATGAAAAATAATATTAAAAGTAGTCCCAATAGTGAATATTTCAACCCAAAACTGGGGATCACAAAAATAAGTGAGACAAAGAGTATCCTGTTTATAGAGAAATGGCATGTTGAAATGAAATTAAACATATTTGACATGTACTTTTCCTTGCATTTTTGTATGGAAGAACATTTAGTGTATACAACTAACATCATTGGTTGTATTGATACAACATGCTAAGGCTAAAAACCACACTACAAACTACAAACATTTACATGCTGTTTTGCAACAGAGGGAAACAGACCTCACTATGGTGTAAGGAATATCTGAACAAAGTTCCTTTGTCCTCTCATTTGTAATATGGTAGGGATTTTTCTAGAAAACTGATAACTTCATAAAGTTAGGAGCAGAAGACAGGCCAGTGGTGGGATTCAGCCAGTTCGCACCAGTTCGGCAATACCGGTAGCTAATTTTTTGTTGCCCAGGCCCAGAATGGACTTCTGGAAGCAGCATCCACACAGAGAACCGGTTGGTCACATATTTGAATCCCACCACTGAGACAGGCCATTGTTTACAAAGTTAAAAAGTTGTTTCTCTAGCTACTATTTTTTAAACTAGCAAAAAAGGGATTGTAAAAGGAAATTAACTAGGCTCAGTATGCCTGAGGTAGCTTCTGCAGTTACATCCAATGTTAGTTATATCCCACTAAAAGGATTTAGAAGTGTTGTGAGTTCTCTTAGCTGTAGCTAAAATCCATCTGGTTTCACTTCACATTCAAGAAGTTTCTTTAGTTCTGAAGAAGAAGCAAACAAACAAACAAACAAACTGAAGAAGCTTCTTGGATAAGGAGTGAAATGTTTTCAAAGGAAAAAAACAAAGTCCAATTGCCTTTTGGAAAAAGCATCTTTGCAACAACCATGACCTGGATGATTGAGGATCTCCATAGACAATTCTGGTCATCCTTCACCATCTTAAAAAAAAAAACCAATTTCTTCTATGTCTAGGAGGAGAAAAGAAGGCTACATATGCTTTCCAGAAAGTTGATAGAACGCTGAACTCTAAGTACCATATTCTTTTTTGTGTTTGATCTGCCATCCATGAATTGATTCATTAGATGTTCTGAGTCAGTCACGAACAGCACAAATGATATTGTAATTTTATTCTTCTGATTAATGTTTCCAAGAAAAAAATGGGATGGGGGAAAGTATTAAAAGTGAAATACAAAGCAGCTGGAATTAAAGGTGAATAGTGAATCTGAAACGGTTGAGATGAAATGTGTAGGAGGATTTTTTTTTTCAGTGGGGACAAGAGTCCTCAATCCAGGAAAATTTGGGAATAAATTGAGTATGATCTCTCTCTCTCTTTCCCTCATATACACGTAGTCAACTCTCAATTTCTTCTGGTATCCCTGCCCATATAAAAACCTAGCCAACATAAGAGATTTTGAAACTAATTTACAGAAGTAGCAAGAAACACAGCTTTTCCACCTTCAGCACCACAATTTATTTAGGACCTCTAGCTCTAGACCTCTAGAATGTTTTAAAAAAACATTCACTCATCTCTTATAAAAATGAGAATGAGATGAGTAATAAGGAGAAAGCTACTCCTTTGATTTGAAAAACAACAACAGATCTTTATTAATGCAATTATTATAAAAGGGCCTGTTCCTACAGACCTTTCTCTCTGATAGCTCCCCATGAGGCAAATATATTCAACATATATAATTTGTATTATAAAAATTAAATCATGCTAAGTAACAAAAGTATGAATTTTCCAGAGTTATGTCCTAAATATTTGTATAAAATAAAATGTTTTCACAAAATGTATGTGTTTTTCGGATGGTGTGCTTGTATGAACTTCTTCGCAATAACCTATCAACCATAATCCATTTATTGCACAATATCATCCAGAAAAGGACCTCTATTTGCCTACTTTTCTCTCATCAAAATTTTTTAAAGTCTGGATAATTTGTAATTATTACTTATGGAAACAAAAACATTTCCTTCACCTTTTTCTGTAGTTCCACTTTGGCACTCCTCTATGAATTGATTATATTTTAAACTTGGCAAACAAACCACAATTACACTAAAGATGCTGTGCTCTGTCGCCAATATTAGAAAATGACATTGCCTTTCCCTTCATGCCTTTCTCACTTGTCTCTGAAGCTGCTTTTTATATTTCTGGGAAATTCCATCAGAAAAGCTGAAGAAACTATATATTAGTCCAAAAGTGACCAGTGAGACACAAACATTGCCGAATTGTCACTTTGATCTCAGAAGTTAATATCAGAGCATTTCAGAAAAGGGTTTGGATTATCCTGCCTGATTGCAAAATAATATACTTTCTAAAAGTGTGATTAATCATTCTGGATGACCTCCAAGGTCCCTTCCAACTTTATTACTATTATTATTATTATTATTATTATTATTATTATTATTATTATTATTATTATTATTATTATTATTATTATTATTATTATTATTATTATTATTATTATTATTTCATTAATCCGAATAAGAACATTATTTCTGCATTTGGTGATATCTATCGGGGTATCTGCACAGTATTGTCAAGGTGATGATGGTGATTATCAAATTTATTTGCTGCCCATCTCGCAGTTCAAAGTGGTGGTGTCAAGACTGTGATCGAAGCTCTACCTGTTTTTATGACTGTGGCTGCTACTATTCCTCATATTAAAGTACAAAGCTGTAGTTTCATCAGTTAAAAGAAAAGAAATTCTTATAATGAGATGTATCCAGTGCTGCATTATATATCACAAACCACGTTGCTATAGGAGCACAGTGCACAAATTATCCTGACATTGATCCAGATGCCAGGAGATGATATGATTCATGCAAGGATGAAAAAATCTTAGCACCAAGAAAGGTTATTACAATCTTTATTCTTCATGCTTTTAACTCTAATTTATAGGATTAATGGATAATAGCTAAATGGCTAGCTTCTCTGAATGCTTTATAAAGGATTAGAAGTTGCTGAAATATCTGCACATGTAGCTCTACTCCATATTTGCTCCATTTTGTTGTCACTTCTCTCAGTCATTTCCCATTAAAAACAAACAAACAAACAAACAAACAAAAACAACCAGCGGCTATACAGATGAACACTTGCAATTCAGGACTTAGAAAAGAGTATAGATTTTAATACAGACCTGTCAACAAGCTTTTAGCAGAGCTTATTACCTGGCTGTTTTTATGCTCATAGACCAAGATCTGCTTTCCAGTTCAGAGGCCACTTTCCAGTGTCTTCCAATACGAGTTACAAAACTGATGTTTAGTAAAAACATGCGAAAGCTCTGCCATTTCTCTAGGGTATCCCCCATCTCAAATTTCATTAATAGCCTATTTGTCATTGTCAGAGTATCTATTACAGCATTCAGACTCTGAAGGCTGTCTCGCTACTAGCAAGATATGACAGGACTGTAAGAATGGGAGGAGAGGTGACTGAAGATGGATACATACTGCACTGGTGACAATCTGAGAGAAGGATGGGGGTAGATCAGTAAAAATTTCCATTAAATCAAGAAAAACATAACTTGCCTCTCACATCACCTCTGATAGCTTCTTGCACCAGCTGTTTTATAGACATCCTACCAGGGAACAAATTGCTTTCCTAGCAGGACATCTGGACATTCCTATATTAACAGATATGGATCCCAGCATGCCAAGTCAAGCAAGAAGGCAATTTAATATGAGCAACATTGTCATCTCAATTTAGGACAAACAGCAAGGATGCCCTACAGGGCATTGCAACAGCTTTTCGAAGAACACAACATAAGACATCCTTGTTGGTTTTTCTAGTAAATAGCCAGACCAAGAGGAATGGAAAAAAGTGAAATGCAAAAAGCTTAGGATTGCCAGGGAACATTACTTTCAGTCTATAGGGTTTGTGCTTCTGCCAGACTACAGCAAAGTTTGGAGAGAAGGTGAATAACAACAGCCAGAGAAACAAGCACAACATAGATGGCAGCCCATTCATACCCAGGTTCACCAAGATAATTGTCAAGGTGACAAGAAAATCTTTGGTAGGAGACTCTAATACAGTGGTGGTGAACCTATGGCACGGGTGCCAGAGGCGGCACTCAGACCCCTCTCTGTGGACATGCGCGCCGTCGCCTCAGTCCTAGGCCTTCAGCTGGGTTTTATAAAACCTTTTCGCTTTAGGCCTCCACCGCCGTGTACAAAAAAAAAGGTTCAATCAGTCAATTTCAACTTCTCGTGGGGAAAAAAAAATCTTGCAAATTTGGAATTGATTGATTGAACTTTTTAGTCCCACCCAGTCTGCCGTTACAACCGCAGCCACACCCAGCCAATGGGCCACGCCCAGCCAATGGGCCACATCCACCCAGCACCCGACGATGCATAAGTGGGTTTTGGGTTGCAGTTTGGGCACTCAGTCTCTAAAAGGTTCACCATCACTGCTCTAATATAATGCCACACGTGGGCTTATAAAGCTTTCAAACACAGGAGATACATAGGTCCTGCAGTAACTCAAAGATGAATTGCATGTTGGATCTGTGCTATGGCTTGCTTGTTCAGAGACGACTTATTTCAGCAGATAGATAACTGTGGGATATGTCATGACAGTTTTAATTATGCAGAAAAGATGTCTCTTTTAGAATACATGATAGGGCTACACATGGATGAAAATAATACTTTTTTTTAGCCAGGTACAATACTAACAAGAAAATGCCAGTGTAGTCCTCTTAATCTTTTGCTTCATTTCCAAGTATCTTAAGATTGTTGAAGACATTTGTTAATTTGTTGAAGCCATCTTGTGACTTAACACAAGGCACATTGCGATTTGTAGCCTTCTGATATCAAACAAATACCCTTCTGATATCAGAAGATAAAATGATAAAGTACAAAGCATTATAAAACACAACATGTTGGGGTTAAACTACATTTGTAATTCATGCATTTGCCTCAGTCAAGTAGAAAGGGAAGATTTGTCTAATTATTATATTAAAACAGTATCGAAGGGGAGGGAGGCTAAATTATTCTCTTTCTTTCCCTTCCTATATTCAATCATTTCAGACCTTTTTCCTTAGGTATCTTAGCTACAATGATAATGGAGAACATCATGGCTGAGAGAAAGTGAGTTAAGACAGAGTAATGAGGTGGTCCAACTCCCTAGAACCTTAGGTTTTACAGAATAAATGAGTCAATATCAGAAAACAACTGTTCCGTTATGTCTAATGGGACCCTTAGCTAGCTCATTTATGTAAAATCAGAAGAAATGTTGCACTATACATTTGCGAAACAAGATTAACTTGATAGTAATCTTGATTTAGATTGTAGGATCTGTTGCCTCTTAAGTTCATATAAAAAGCACCTTTTCTCTTTAGTATACAGCTTCAAAGCAAATTTATTCTAGGACAAAAACAATATGTGTGAAATAAGCAGGGAAAATTTTTTCAGTGATAGAGTCCTAATAGCATGTTGTTAAAGTACAATGCGCCCTTTGTATAGGAGTATCACTGCAATGGCCATAAAGCTTCTAGAGCAGTGATGGCAAACCTTTTAGAGACCGAGTGCCCCAAAACCACCCCTGCCCCCCTGCTCCACTCTACTCCCCCCCACCCCCACTTTACCCCTGACCCGCCGTCCACCCCGCCCACCCGCAGGGCCACTCACCGTCTCCATGGCCCACTGAAGCAGATCGCCCAGGTGGCCCAGCAGTGCCATGGCGGCCACACCCTCCGCCTGTGCCCCGCAGCAGCATCTGCTCCCGACAGGGCGCAAGGGCGGAGTCTTGTCCCTATTGCCCGGCTGCCATGTCCTTGCTGTGCTGCTCCGCATGGGCCGCACCCAGGGGTGACTCTCCTCCGGGGGGCTGTTCATGAGGAGGGGATGCAGGGGAAGGCGGGGCTGGGGCGACGGCATGCATGCCCACAGAGAGGGCTCTGAGTGCGGCCTCTGGCACACGTGCCATAGGTTCACCACCACTGTTCTAGAGCAAGAAGCAATACAACTGAAAATATATCATGTTGGTAGAGTTTCAATAAATGAATTTCTTTATATACTGCAAAAGTTATTCATTGTCTATCATCATTCAAAGAGAATCCATGAAAACGTTAACTTGGAATCAGAATAAAACCGTCAAATGCACATAGCTCCCTCTTTTGTGAGTCATATAGTTGTAGCAGTTGAGATTAAAATAAGTTCAGTTTGGGAATGAGGCAGACAGAGAAAAGAGGGGGGAAATATCCTACGAAAGAATAATTTATTCTATTTCTGGGATCTGGA
>NW_015388311.1:182369-200200 GCF_001527695.2 Protobothrops mucrosquamatus
TCTTGGTACATTGGGAACTCAAATTATTTGTAAAAAAAAGAAAAGCATTTACATCAGCATTCCTCAGTCTGGTAGCTGTTAGGACTGACGTTTTTAAAATTTTCATCCCAAGGGGATCATCAAATTGGGTAATTGTGTCTAAGTGGCAAATAAATAATTAGATCCTTATATTCATTTCTGGACATCATCTTCTAATCTAGGTATAACTTTCCCATTCTGGTTAAAATATCTACTATATTTTGATACAGTTCAAAGGAACCAGTAAAATCCAATTGTGGGTTCCTTTTCAAACTGACAGGAAATAGCAATAGCACTTAGAGTTATATACCGCTCTATAGTGCTTTACAGCACTCTGAGCAGTTTAAAACATCACAATATTACCCACAACAATCTGATTCCTTATTTTACCAACCACGGAAAGCTGTGTCAACCTTGAGCCGGTGATGATCGAAGTTCTGCAGTTGGCAGAGTTAGCCTGCAATAATGCATTCTAACCATTGTGCCACCATGGCTCCAAAGCTGTATAGTTAAAATACATTCTTTGGAAAATTTAATTTAATTCTTGAAGATAATTATCTTATTAGATATTAATTATTCTAGAGAAAACCTGTTACGTTTCAACAAAGGAGTAATTTGCTTCGGAATTGAAACCAAGTGAGCTGGCAAGATAGAATCCCATTTCAATCTGGTTAGACTATCCACTCAGTAGAACAAAGATGAACAGATTTCCTGCCTTGTGCTTATGGTGTAATGCTAGCAAGTCAGCATTTAGCAATAATGGAGAATGTCTATCTCATTTTCATTTCTCCTGGGGTTAAAAATAAATAAATCCCAATATGATGTCCTAAAACAGCTGCTGTGAGCCAGCTATTAATCTCAGAAATGTTCTCAGTATTACCTTGTCTAGTGCTTTTGGTATTGTTTTAAAGCAGAATCTAAATTAAATATGAAAAGCAATTGGAGATTCTAATTATAAGATGGAAGAATGGCCACCTTTATACTTTTTTTGCTAACAGTTCTCTAAATGCTAGGGTTGATTTTCAACAGCAACAACAAAAATACATAATGATACACATCTCATTCCATTTTTCTTTCAAAGGTAGTATACAAGGTTCGTGATGCTTCATTTCATTTTTAAAACAATACCAGGAAATAAGATTAATCAAAAGAGAGTGTCTGGAACAAGATCTCTGTGAATAACACTAACTACAGTACAACACTACACTGTCTAGCATTAGGTTAAAAATTGAAATAATGCACTTTCTCCCTTTCTCTCTCTCTCTCTCTCTCTCTCTCTCTCTCTCTCTCTCTCTCTCTCTCTCTCTCTCTCTTTCACATTCACTAAACTGAAAAATAAAAAAACAGCTGAAAAGGAAACAGTAGCAAACTACTTCCATATTATTCCCAAGAAAAAGGCATGGTTGCATCCATATAATAATCAAGAACTGAACTTGACTTGAAAGCAACTTTAGTTTTTTATGAACATGCAAGACAATGCAGTGATGGGAAATACTTAATTATTTTGAAACTAACAAAGAAACATTACTGCTATCTGTTAAACTGTCAGTTATCAGCTGTGTCTCATCTCTATAGTCTATGAGATATATGGGAAAGATAGCAATTCATAGTAAAAAAAATCTCACAGGAAACAAACATTTGCATTGTTACTTACATATACTGAAAAGGAAATAAAATATATTATTTAGCAGTCTTTGTCATGAACTCTCTTCAGCTTGGTCAAACTGCTAGTCTATTATAGTGCCATATTAAGATCAGCTGAGTTCATGAGTGAAAAATCAAATAAAACTAAAGGGCTCCAATCAACCCAGACTGACTACAAACAACGGCATGACAAAGTAGCAACCATGATGTAATGGGATATTTGTAAGAAATACCATTTGCTTGCAAGCAAGAACTGGTGGGGCCATAAAGTAGAGAACATAATTGAAAATGAAGAAGCTAAGTGCTATGGGGCTTTAGAATTCAAGCAGACAAATACTTGCCACATAACACCCCAGACTTAATAACTGCCGATAAAAAAGAATGGATAGCAGTACCTGAAGATAGCAGAATAGAAGAAGAAAAAAACAGAGAAAATCACAAAATTCAAAACCTGAAAATAGAAGTAGAACAACTGTGGTGTTGTTCTGGTGATAATATCAACAGTAATAGGCACCTTGGGTGCAATCCCAAAATAATTGGAGCACCACTTGAATACCATCGGCATTGGCAAATTTACCATCAGTCAATTGCAAAAGGTGACTTTACTTGGAACAGCTTACATCCGGCAACACCACACCATCAAACAATAATATCTGCCTACTCCAAATCCATGGGAAAGACTCAATAGGTGGATAAAAATGCCATATACAGTATTACCAACCGTAATACTAATAAAAACAGAGTCACCATGCAGGAAAGTCTGTGTTTAAAAAAAACTTCTCAGAATCAAAGTAATCATAGCAGTCTTAGATAGCTATATAGGATCCAGGGACATACAAATGAAAAAGGAACCCTGGATGATGGGGGAATGGTTCTTACTTCTGTCATTTTAAAATGGCAAATAGCCAACTCATTAACATTGCAGCTTAGATATTGGGTAGTCAGTTCCACAAATAATTGGGATGGATATTGTTGCAAATTGCTTGGATTCAGCAAATAAATAGAGTTAAAACAAGACTGAAAAATGGATGAAGAGCTTCAACCGCCTCTCTGGGCACTGCTGCTAGAAATAATGCAGAATAATGTATCTGACACTTGATACATGCAATCTAAATATGTTTGGATTTTGTTTTATAGTATAGTCGGTGTTGAGGGGATTCCCGAAGGAATTAAGAATCTTATTTAACTATTTACTTAATTTGCTTTATTTCGAATACCCAAATAAAAATTAGTACTGGGAATAGTGACAAAAGTGTGAAATGTATCAGTACTTGACAAACATCCATTAGAGTAGTCACACAGCATGCTGTTTCTTGGCACTAGTCCCAAGCTTATCAGAATCCAAGGGACTTCAACTTTGAATAATAAATATATAAGCAATATGTAGCCACTTTCAAGACAAGACAAAAAAAGGCTTTATTTATCGAATCCTTATGTGCCTTGACTATCTAGTTTTTTTTTTCCTAGTAGTCATGCTAGTTGGTACCAAGCGATAACAGAGGCATATTTTCTTGCTGGTTAAACATGTCAGTCTTTTCTGCCTAGTGACGAAAGCAAGAGAGTGGCCTTATGAATAGCAATGAAGATGGAACAACTGTGTGCAATGGACTTTGGGAAATCAAATTAATATTTTTATGCATAAAACAAAGTAAAAATGGATTCTATAACAGCAAAGTCAGATCCTTAACAGCTTAATGGAACATTCAGAATAGTAAAATATTCTTGCTCATACAAATCTGGGTCAAAATAAACATTGGAGAGGAGCACCAATCTTTATTCCTCTAAATATATATTTAGTGCTGCAGAAAAATCAAAGGGAGCATTATTTAAAGATGAAAGGGTTCCTTATAATATATTAAACTGTGGAAACATCTTTATCTCCGAACAAGACTTCTACATATAATATTTTGATTTGTCTTGAATATGCAGTAGTCACTTTAGTAGCAGTGATTTTTTTACATACAGAAGTTATACACAGAATTGCTTCTGTTTTAACATAAACATTACATAAGCAACCATTGCTACAGGAGAAAACAAGTAGAATGATGTCCCACCCCCAGGAAGCATACTTTCTCTGTTGTAGCATCTGTCCTTCAAAACAGTGATGTCCAACCTTTTGGGCACCAGGGACCAGTGCTATGGAGAAAGGTTTTTCCGCAGACCAGAAAGGGTATGGCTTTCAATACTGCTGGCATCCGGAGGATGGAGCTTTGCTTGTTTGTGTGGCCCGCTTGCTGGCATGCTGCGGACTGGTGCTGGTCCATGGACCGGGGTTGGGGACCCTGCTTTAAAATGATGTCCCACTAGAGATTTGTACAGCCACAACCCTGTTAAAAATCTGGACATTCTCCTAAGCCTTGGGATAGCATTGTGGAAGGATAGCTGATATTGCTATGTCTGCTGAGTGGCTGAAGGTGTCCTGTTATTCTGGTTGGCCACAACCTTTGTGATTTGTATCTCTACACATTTTTCTTTTTTATTTGCAGGCTGTCCAGAGTTGCTACAGAATTGTGTGGCCTTTAAATGTGGATTAAATGAGTAAAGTAAGTAAATACATCCAGTTTTTTGAGATATCTATTATTATGGCCTTTTATGTTTGCTATTTTTATATTCTTGCTTTTTATCTATTGTTGTGCATCGTCCAGAGTCACCTGGAGTGAGATGGGTGGCTATATAAATTTGATAACTACAGTAAATGAGTTTTACATGTATACACAAGAATATTTTCTCATACAAACCATCTATAATGTTATGTTATAATTACAGCTTGTCTCAGCTTTGGGGAACACTATTTCACATGCTCTACTGCTGTGTCAATCCCACCTAACTTCTAGAAGATTATTGCAATTTATTAGTATAACCAATAATTATTTTTCACATTAACAGTACTAACAGATGCAGAAGTCTGTTATGGTAACAAAAGGATACATAATTTCCTTTCATCCTTTTTTTTGATGAAAGGGATGAAATATCCTAAATATTAAATATTAAACCAGTCATTTAATCTGCCACCAGGGAAATTGATCCAATATATGTAGTTTGGCCTTTGACAAGAAAAATATTGCAGCATAATTGTTATATATTTTGGTAATGCATATTATTCCAAATATATTAATATTTATTTCTTTCAGTTTCAGAAAGAGGATAGAAATGAAGAACTGATAAGAACTGATGCTCATACAAAAGCTGTTTATATTGCTAGCAGCTAAAAAACTGAATTAAAGGGAGAAAGCTCTCAGGACTTCTAGGAAATGATCTGGGTGAGATACAATCCATGCCTTTCAAACTGTTTTAGGAACATATTCCTAATCATTTACCATATAAAACTGATTTGTTAAGGCACCAGGCGAGAAAGCAAGAGACCGTGAGTTCAAATCCCATCTCAGCCATGAAAGTCAGCTTGGTGTCTCCAGGCCAGTCACTCTCTCTCTTAGCCCAAACCACCTCACAAAACTGTTGTTGTGGGGAAAATAGGAGAAGGAAGGAGTAATAATAATAATAATAGTAAAGTTGGAAGGGACCTTGAAGGTCATCTAGTCCAACCCCCTGCTCAGACAGGAAACCCTATACCATTTCGGACAAATGGCTGTCCAGTCTCTTCTTAAAAACTTCCAGTGTTGGAGCATTCACCGCTTCTGGAGGCAGGTTGTTCCACTGGTTAATTGTTCTCACTGTCAGGAAGTTTTTCCTTAGTTCTAGATTGCTTCTCTCCTTGATTAGTTTCCACCCGTTGCTTCTTGTCCTGCCTCCAGGCGCTTTGGAAAATAGCTTGACTCCCTCTTCTTTATGGCAACCCCTGAGATATTGGAACACTGCTATCATGTCCCCCCTCGTCCTTCTCTTCATCAAACTAGACATACCCAACTCCAGCAGCCGTTCCCTATATGCTCTAGCCTCCAGTCCCCTAATCATCTTTGTTGCTCTTCTCTGTACTCTTTCTAAAGTTTCAACATCTTTTTTACATCGCAGTGACCAAAACTGGAAAAAAATAATAAAGGTGAGATAGATAGAAAAAAAGGAAGGAAGGAAGGAAAGAGGGAGGTAGGGAGGAAAGAAGGAAGGAAGGAAGGAAGGAAGGAAGGAAGGAAGGAAGGAAGGAAGGAAGGAAGGAAGGAAGGAAAGGATGTTTGGTGTTGTGTTGATTTTCCTTGGAAGAATAAGTTTTGATGTTGCATTTTATTCGATCTTACAAAATTCTTCCTTTCAACACTTCTGAAGTGTACTTTGCCTGTATTTTTGAAGAACTGTGCTGTTATATTTTTCTAAATGCATTATGAGCACTATGGCTTTAATGAAACATCATTTTCAAGGCCCAGAGGCAGATTTAAAAATGCCACCTGTGTATCCTAAATTTTCTTAATTCTTTCCATGAAGGATATTGTTATCTGACAACACTGTTAGTGACAGAACAAAAATAAGCAGATTCAATCCCTTTGTGTGGCCATTTCATTCCAGTTCCTTTTTGACCCTGGTTACTTAAAAAGAGTGTTCATTCAGCACAGTCGTTTAACCTGCATTAATCTTCATTGATTTACTCAAAACATACAAACCATTTTACTTACGTGACACTTTTTCTATCCCTGCCTCTGCCCTCCCTCCCTTTGAACCTATTTAAAGAGAGTGCTGCTAACAAAATAACAAATCTTTGGCTTTGGATCCTTTAACTTAACATTTTGCTGACTGCTAGGAGTTTTAAAAAGTGTCAATGCTCTTGCCTTGTCATTTGCACAATCCAACTCTTCACTGCAACCACTTAGATCAGCAATTTTGCAAGCCAATTCAAGCCAAGCATTCTGGGACAGGTATATTCTCCATGACAAAGTGGTCATTTCTGCACTGCAATCTTAAATTAAATTTGTTTATTGGGATCTATAGGATTCTCCTCTGTTAAGATTCAGAGTCAGCAATAAGAACGTCAGAGTTTCCCCCCCACACCAAATTTCAACTGATTCATGCAGAATTATTTGGAAGATGCATTTTTCTTACCCCACAACCCAGTCCATTTCTTGGCTCACACACTATTTTCCTCATTTCTGATTCAGGAAGCAGGCCAGCTCCACATCCTGGAGTGGGACACAAAACACCACCCATCTGCAGAACGTATTCTTCTGCGCCATAGCATTGATAGCGATTGTACTGAAAGGAAAAAAAAACCCAGATTCTAATGAATAAACCTTAGAAATGTAACATCTTTCACTAATGAATTCAATTAATCTGGACAATACAGAAAATATTATTTCATAGTAAGGTGCCAGGAGTTTTCCAGAACAGAATAAAGAGTTGGAAGGGACCTTGGAGGTCTTCTACTCCAATCTCCTGCTCAAGCAGGAGACTCTATACCATTCTAGACAAGAGGCTATCCAGTCTCTTCTTAAAAGCCTCCAGTGATGGAGCACCCACACTTTCTGAAGGCAAGCTGTTCCACTGGTTAATTTTTCTCGCTGTTAAGGAAATTTCTCTCCATAGTTGTTTCTTATTTTGCCTTATAGTGCTTTGGAAAATAGATTGACCCCCCTCTTCTTTGTGGCAGCCCCTTAGATATTGGAACACTGCTATCATGTCACCCTTAGTCCTTCTTTTCATTAGACTAGACTTACCCAATTCCAGCAACCGTTCTTCATATGTTTAAGCCTCCAGCACCCTAACCATCTGTTGCTCTTTTCTGCACTCTTTCCAGATTCTCAACATCTTTTTTATAACATGGTGACCAAAACCGGATGCAGTATTCTAAGTGTGGTCTTACTAAGGCTTTAAAAAGCAGTACTAATACTTCATGTGATCTTGATTCAATCCCTCTTTTAATGCAGCCAAGGATTGAATTGGCTTTTTTGGCTCCTGCTGCACACTGCTGGCTCATATTTAAGTGATTGTTCACTAGGACTCCAAGATCCCTCTCTCAATTACTGCGATTGAGCCAGGTTTCACCTAATCTGTACCTATACATTTGGTTTTTCTTGCCTAAGTGTAAATCCTTACTTTTCTCTACATTTGCTGAAGAAGCTTCTTGGATGAAAAGTGAAATTCTTCAAAGAAACACAAGAAAGTCCAGTTGCCTCGTGAAAAAGCACCTTTGGGATTTTCTCTACTGTACATTGAAATTTATTTTGTTAGATAGGGCCCAGTGTTCAAGTCTATATTCTGGGGTGTTGGTTATTCCTGCCAGTTTAGAGTCGTCTGCAAATTTAATGAGTTCCCCTTCTATTCCCTTATCTAAATCATTTATGAAGAGTACTGGGCCTAAAACAGAACCTTTGGGTATCCCACTGCTTACTTCCCTCCATGTAGATATAGTTCCATTGGAATTGACATATTCTCCTTGTCTTTTCCCCCCCACCAGTTCTAGCAAACAACAGTTAATCTCTATTTGTAAAAAGTCTATAATGTTCTCTCTATCCACTGGAACCGTCTAGGTTTGGAGAATATGACAAATACAAAAAAAGAATAATTGGAAAACAAACTACAGATGCGAAATTTAAATATTGCACATTCTGAAGCTTTCATCCAGGCACAATATCCTGAATCAAAAATAAGAATAATACATTAATAGTTATATATCAGTTAGACAAATTATCACTTACTTTCAGTATAGAAAAAGATCTCATTAGCAATTATGTGTTGTGATGCACTGATCTGTATCAATGGAAGTAGTACCACACCCAGGGGAATAAAGAATTCTATACATTTGGGTTGTACAGCCTAATATCTTTCTCATTTATTAAAGTATTGGTCTTGGTTGCCACAGCCTTTTAATGATTGACCATAAATCATAAATCTAAAGTTAATTAGGGCTTGCTTTTTGGGATTATCTTATCCTGGTAAGAGTTGCTATATGCATTTGAAAAAACAAATAAACAAACAACTAAATAAATTTGATTCACTGGATTCAATTTGGGAAACAAAATCTGTTTTCACCTTGAAGATTATGTTTATATAGGAACCATACCAAACCATTACACTATACTTTTCCAAAGACAAAACAAGGAGTAGATGAATTCAAGAAACAAAATTATGTTACGTACATTCACCTAATTCATTATTCAGTTACCAAGTTGTCTTTTGTATTTTAGATCAGTATTTTCAAATGTATCTTTTAATTTCATCTCTGTCTCCATTCACTTCATATAATTCAGTCAATACAAGTCCTACATTTTAACAAAAAGCCATTCAGTTGCAAAATATGCTACTGGTGTACCTATAGAACAGGGCTTTTCAACCAGTGGTACGGATATCACCTGTGGTACATTGGCACCTGGCAGGTGGTACACGAACATCCTAGAAAAGTGGTAGTGGGGGAGGGGAATGAGCTGAACCGGTGGCAGCACCGCACAAGCCTGAGCGAGAGATGGCTGGAGCTGCAGGGCTCAGCGGAAGCGCCATGATCAGCACCAGGCTCCAGCTGGAGCTTGGCGCTGATCCTGGTGCTTCTGCTGAGCCCAGAAGAAGCGTCGATCAGCTGGAATGTTGCAGGATCTCCAGGGTCTTGTGATTTACATTCAGATGCTTGGCAACTGATTCATATTTATGACGATCACAGTGTCCCAGGGTCATGTGAAGTGACCAAAACTGGGTGCAAACACCCAGCAGGGGGGAATAAAAACCAAACACCCCCCCACCCCACACCCGCTGCCAATCCCCAAAAGAAATGCTCACAACAATGAAAACCTCGGACAGAAGGAAGAGTGCCACCGGGTGGGCAGGCAGGTGTCTTGCTCGGCTGTGGCTTGGGGGGCACTTTTTTCAGTGCCATTGTAACTTCGAACAGTCACTAAGCGAACTAAGTTGAGGACTACCTGTACTTTTATCACTTTTTTCCTTTTTGGGGGGGGGTCATCAAGTTTTTGACACCTTGCTAGGCGACTGGTGGTACTCGGATATTGCCATCTCCTAAAAGTGGTACAATGGGTGAAAAGGTTGAAAAGCCCTGGTATAGAACACATGATTTTAATCAGATTCCTTGCACTGAAATAACCTACCCAGACATTATTTCTGGAAAACTCTAGATTGTAAAAAATCTATCCTGAAGGAACTTAAAATGTTTCTTTAAGAAATGAACCCTGTTTCTTCTTCAAGCTCAATTGACTCGATATATATCTACATAGTACTACATAGTACTGTGTGGACCTGCCAGAGGGGTTTTGTTTTGTTTTGTTTCTTCAAAGGATGTGCTGGGGCAACACTTGTCTGCCTGGAATCTCTACTAAATTCAGTTCTGTGAGAAAAATATAACTAACATGGGATTTAGAAAGAGTACAGAGAAGAGCAACAAAGATGATTAGGGGACTGGAGGCTAAAACATATAAGGAACGGTTGCTGGAATTGGGTATGTCTAGTTTAACAAAGAGAAGGACGAGGGGGGACATGATAGCAGTGTTCCAATATCTCAGGGGCTGCCACAAAGAAGAGGGAGTCAAGCTATTTTCCAAAGTGCCTGAAGGCAGGACAAGNTATTATTATTATTATTATTATTATTATTATTATTATTATTATTATTATTATTATTATTATTATTTACCTGCAACATAAGAAATGATCAACTCAAACCAAAGACTTGTAAAAATTCAGGGAGGGTTCTTTTCCAATCCTATATAATCCTTCTTCTTTGTGGCAGATAATGACAACTTCCCTGGATGAAATGTGAGATCCTAATAGTGGAATTAAGCTATTCTACGGGCCCTACTCACGGTCACTCATCCCTAGTTACTTCCCAGTTGGATTATTGTAACACGCTCTACATGGGGATGTCCTTGAAGTGTATCTGGAAACTTCAGCTGCTGCCAAGATGTAGCAGTGTGAACAGTTATTGTATTTCTGGTAGAAGCAATGGAACACATCTCTGCTGCGTGAACTACATTGGTTACTAGTTTCTTTCCAGGTCAGATTCAAGGTGCTGGTGTTGATTTTTAAAACCTTATATGGCATGGGAACAGGTTATCTGAGGGATTGTCAGATAGCTTCTTGTCCCACCAGATCCAACAGAATGTGCATATTACAGGTTCTATTTTCTAGGGAATTAAATCCGGCAACCCCTAAGTTTGTAGGCCTTTTCAGTATGACCCCCACAAGTTGTGGAATTATCTCCCCCAAAAGGTGAGGATGCCCTCATCTCTTCCAAGCCACCAAAGGTCCCGCAAGGTCTGGTTATGCCAGGAAATCTGGGGATTCCAGGAGAAAGTGAACTAGTGAGATGGCTCCATTATTATTAACATCGCTTCATCTATTATTCTTTATTTTAACTTTATTCTTAAAGTTTTTAATTTTTTTTAAATAATGTAAATTATCATTACATTATTTATTGTTTTAGTTTTGAGCAGTATAGTGGCCTAGAACTGAAGATGCTCGCTTCACACTCAGGAGCTTGGGAGTTCAATCTTAGACAGCAACATATGTTTCTCTATCAGGTCGCAAAGAGAAAATATCTGCTGAGAACTCCATGTAGGCATCAGGAAGGGCATCTGGCCAGCAAACACACAGCTCCGTTCAGTTGCCCCGACTCTACCCTGATTATAAGGGATTGCAGGGTCGTAAAAAGAAAAAAAATGTTTTAGTTTTGTTGCATGTCACTGAGAGCCACTTGTTTCTAAGAGGGGCAGCTATACAGATTATATAAATAAATAATGCATGGGGGTAGCTTTTGTTCATTGTCTGCTGTACAGTCTCTAAATAAAGGCACCCCCACCCTGACAAACAAATTTCCAAACCCTCAAGTTATGATCTGCTGGAAGCACAGAAAATAACATTTGGAAAGGAAATAGGAATCATCAGTTTCAGCTCCCTACCCAATGTATGAATCCATAATAGGATTAATAATCACACAGAAAATAAGATATGGATATATAGTACTTGCTAATATGCTGTCATACTTCTCCCTATATTTCATAAATTCTTATTTATTAATGGCTCAGTTAATAATGAGAAATCGCTTATCTGAAGAAAAGAATTAGCACACATGAAGAATAAATCACAGTTTTGGTGCTGTAAAGTTGCACTAAATTCCACAACTGGCAAAATTTCCCTGTTTTAATGTTAGAAATACAGGTAGTCCTCTACTTATGATCACAATTAAACTCCAAATTTCCATTGCTAAGCAAGACAGTTGTTAAGTGGCATTTGCCCCATTTTACAACCTTTCTTGCTGTAGTTGTTAAGTGAATCACTGCAGTTGATTAATAAGTTAATAAATGGTTATTAAGTGAATCTTGCTTCCCCATTGACTTTGCTTGTCAGAAGGTCACAAAAGGGGATCATTATGACATTGCAACCGTCATAAATACATGCCAGTTGCCAAACACTGGAATTTTGATCACACGAGCCTTGGAATGCTGTGACAGTTGTAACAGTCATAAGGGCATTGTAACTTTGAATGGTCACTAAACAAATGGTTATAAGTTGAGGACTACCTGTATTTTTCTTTAGCTACTATTTTTCTAAAAAGTAAAATATTAGGTGAATGTTGGCTGCGCCCTGGATGAATCAAGCTGGAATAGCTAGAGACATAAGCCCTGACCCTAACTCCCTCATCTTTAGGACTGTTCTCTAAAACAGTGTATTCCTCAATCCACACAAGTGGAGGAAATTAGGGCTATCAAAAATTTATTTCAAAATCGTTTATAAGACAATTTTACTAACAAGGCACATGAGCAACTGTTCTACAATGTTTTAATTTATATGGCCTATAGTTAAATAGTTAAAGTTCTTCTACACAAAGCTTTGGGAATAGAAACTGTCTTTGTTAATCATGAAAAGGACTTAAAAATTCATTAAGTCAACTAAAGAAAAAGAACAGGATTGATACTTGTGAAATGCCATACCTGGCAAATAAAGGGTATATAGTCCTAAATTATTTCAAAATATTTTGAAACTGAGTTAATTGCATGCCAATTATTGCAATGTTCTCTTTCAGGTCCTTCTAAATAACCAAGAGGTGTATTAGCATCAAAAAAAATTGTTCCAGGAATTTTCCTATTAATATCAATATTTTTGTTACAATTCTTAATAGATGCATTTTTCAAAAATATTCCCCTAGCATAATAAGTTTGATATGCCCAATACTCCTCATTTCCCATTTTTGTATAGCTGTTTAAAGATGGAAATGCATGGCAAAATTTTTAAAAGTGTGGATTTTGACATACAGCTGCATTCCAAATTGTCTGAGGTCAGGAAATTGCAAATTAAATAATAGAAATGCAAATCATACTAAGTGAGTCCATCAACTCCTAGTCCGTTCGGCTTCATATTCAAAAAAGTAAAAAGTAGGTATGTTATACAAAAGAATAATTAAATCAGTGTTTATTGTGTCCCGAACTGAAACTCTGTAACGAGATGATACGTAGTATTTAAAGATCTTAACCAAATGAATAAAAAGAAAGGATGAAACACCATACATCTATTTATAATTCAGGCAGTCTCTATCATCTTATTTGTCCACCTGTAAATTTATTGCCTGTTTTCTACAGGGATCCTGAGTTGAAAAGCTGTGGCAGGTCGGTGCATATATATTAATTAATAAAGTAGCAAGATAGATACCCAGAATAATGATAAATCAATTGAAAGAAAGGGAGTGAGAGATAAGTCACATATGGGAGTTCTGCTCCCCCAATATTAGAGCCCTGGGAAAGACATGAGATACCATGCTTCCCTGGAGAGAGAAGAAGCTGTCTCATTAGTGTCTATCGTTCAGGGCAGCATGATACCATCTTTCAGAGTCAGTATCTTTCAGAGGTTCACTCACCTGCTCCTCTCCAAGAATTCTGAAATGATGCAGCTCTTTAATCAAGGAGT
This sequence comes from Protobothrops mucrosquamatus, assembly GCF_001527695.2. NCBI lineage: Eukaryota > Metazoa > Chordata > Lepidosauria > Squamata > Viperidae > Protobothrops > Protobothrops mucrosquamatus. Next base: position 195,810 of record NW_015388311.1, read on the forward strand.
CTGGACAGCCTGCTGCAATAAAAAAGTGCAGATTAGAACTGATTCTGACTTGCTCAGAATGATATACTGCAAGAAGATACATAGTTACAGCATCAGCGATGGATAACCTGCTTAAACAGCATCATAAAGTACTGTGAACCTAGAAGGGATATATTCCATACTGCATTTTAGAACAGTCTAAGAATGCTACCCATGTGAGGTGCTGAGAAATGAGGAAATTAGCAGAAGAGGATTTTCTACACAGCCAGTCTCAGCAGTTTTGTGTTCTTGGGTCAAATACGCCCACACACAGTATATTATACTTTTTACCATATACTCTTTCATCTCTTTCGCTTTCTCTCTCTCTTTCTCCCTCTATCCATCCATCCATCCACCAGCCAACCAAACAACTAACTAACCAGCCAACCAACCAACCACCCAGTGGACCACATAGCAGACATACAGTTACATAGGAACCACCAAAGGATAAGATGGATAAGACAAGTCCTGAAGAGCCATATCAATGGGAAGAACAAGATCCATACCATCAACATGAATACTCTGCCAAGTCATCATACTGTATATCCTGAAGATATAATGAGCTGGCCAAAGCAAGACATGGAAGGTGACGATGTGAAGACTCAGAAGCTCCTCACAATGTACAGAGGTTTCTACCCCATACCGAGACTGTACAACAGCCAGAAAGAGTCTCATGGATGCCAAAGCCACTGTCCTGCATGAAACCCAGAACATCCAGGAGTAAGATGGTACCCAAAGATGAGCTGATGAGGGAATGTCTGAGGCAACAGAAGATGTGGGAGAAAGATCAAGCCGACAAAATGCCATGACAAGAAAAAGACTACAGATGTACCATCAACAAATACTGAGATGACAGACATTGGGAAATCCTACCAGTGGCTGGGGAGGGCTGAATTAAAAAACACACTAAGGCACAGATCATAGCAACCTAAGAATTGGCATTAAACCTCAGATCCATAGAAACAGAAGTCTACCACACCAGATAGGACCTGAGATGCAGACCACACAGATAGGCCTCAGAGACTATTCAACACATTGTGGCAGGATATAAGATGCAGACAGGAACAACATATACTGAATGGCACAGTAGCTGGCAATGGACAGCTGCACACTATATGGGCTAGGTCCTCCCAAGCCCAGATGGGAAAGTCTACTGAAGATCATGGAGAATAAGTGGGCTAAGAACCTGATCCAGACAGATCCAGATGCAGACAGACAGGCATGTACTGGCTGATCAACTAGACATTGTGGTAGTGAACAAGGATCAGAAGGCAGCAACAGTGATAGATGTAGCAGTGCCAAGTGACAGCAACATCAGGAAGAAGGACTATGAGAAGCCAGAAAAATACAAGGGCCAGAAGGAAGAACTAGAGAATACGTGGAAAGTAAAGTCCAAACTGGTCCCAGTGGTGGTAGAACTTGAGCTCTTTGTCCAGAAGAGTGCAGTGCTAGGAATAGCTAAGCACCTGTGCAGAACCCTCAAACTCCCAGGCCTCTGGTAGAAAAGAAATAAATATACATGCATCTTGCATATATGCATCAAGTATGCATGCAAGATTGATCCCATCTGAAGGGGTCTGCGTTTTGTATATGTAGTTTTCTTAATCATGGTTAGAACAAACATTGACAACTCAATCCCTGCCAGATATTTTGAACCAACTGTATTAATACCTGCCAGCATGACACAAGACAATGGGAACTACAATCCCAAACATGTGGAGTGTACATAAGAAGGCATCTGTGCATAGAAAATTGCTCCTTAAGACTGAGTTGGGTAGTGTGGGTGGAACATGTGATGGAAGTAAGGAAGAAGAGTTAGCCATGAACATTTTCTTTTTGCTATATAGATACACAAGTTGTACAGATAATGAATGAGAATAGCCGGATTAGAATCTGTGGAAACAGATGATTAAAATATAACAGAATCTTCTAGGGTTTATATACAGAAACCAATATTCCACCCAAATAATATTTTCCCGTTTCCCATATTTATTTATTAGCATATACATTATATAAAATGAAATACAAAGCAATAAATATGAAGAACCATAATGAGAGTAAAAAATAAGTGTTACTTGACTTATATGGAAAGGCACTGAAACCTTCCAGATTTTCCCTAGACAATTAGTTACATTACATTACCATGAAAGTTCAAGATTCTAAAAACGCACATAAATCAAAATTGGTTAAAATGTTAATTTTAACTGAGATTTATATGAACACTAGAAATAAGCTCATTTATAGAAAAATGTTGCTAGGACTTGCATAAAGATCCCAGAATAAAGATTTATAATAGAATCAGCCAAATCTATTGCACTGATGTCATAATACACTCATAAATACTGATTCATCCTTCCACTCTTTTTCAAATCTAAAACTGTTGAAAATAATTAAAATGTTGATGTGAAGGTAAGACTTTTATCCTTCTCGTGTCTAAGCTAGTGTTTAAGAACTGTATCTGTATGACCCCATAATCACTCTTGAGGTGATTATGGGGTCATACACTAATGCCAAAGGATTTAGTGACTTCATTGCACTAAAATTCACTGCTTTTAGATAACCTTTTCTCCTTCATATAGTTATTCTCATTAGGAAAAATAAAAAAAGAATTTGGACTGAAGGTTAATCATAGTTGCCTTATTGATAATAGAGAGCAGAAAACAACATGACTGAAATATATCTGTAAGCAGGCAATGAAAGATTAGGCAGGACAAAGGAAGAGGTATGACAAAACCTCTGGGTGACCGACCCAGATGGGATCCTACCTTATATCTCTTCCTTTGTCCTGTCTAATCTCTCATTGCCTGTTTATGGATATATTTCAGTCAGCCAGACTAGAGAGAAGTTCCCTGAAGATGGGCTCCAGCAGGAGTCCAAAACCTCAGAAGGTTAAACCCAGATTGGATCCTACAACATTATGCTAGGATACGTATATTTGCTTTCATTTGGAAGAAGTATGAGGATTTGTAATTTTTAAGAAGCAATAAATAAATTATTGTCCTGGCCAGAAACTATTTAAAAATAGTAGGAACGATATTTTTTAGTGAGCAAGAAATAGCAACATGCTAGCTTCGCCTTCTTCAATCTAGCCATCATTCAGATATTTGAACCCATTCCCAAAATTCTCAGTGGGTATGTTGTCTGGTTAACTCTGGAAATTTAAGCCCCTACAGGGGATGTTTAGATTGGAGAAGGCCTGTGCTAGCTTTTCAGTCCTTCTTTTCTAGACCCTTTGCTTAAACGTTTAGGATACATTAAGCATGACTCACTTTTTGGATCTTTAAGTTTTTATAAAACACATGAAGACTGTGAACAGAATAGAATAGAAAATACATTCTTCCCATGAATGCAAGTAGCAGCTTCTCCAACCAAAGATGGAGAAGGAATGGTTTTAATAAATTAACTCAACTTTTATTTTTATTTTATGCTGCTAATCTAAAGGGCCATTGCTGTTTAGTTGATTAAAAAAACAAATTCATGTGCCTGATTGACAAGTCAATATAGCAAACTTGCAAAATAAATGCTGTTGCTTTGTATTTTGGGGAGGGATCAATAGAAGAGAATATTTGTAGCTTAGGGTGGAACTGTGGAGTCCTTGGTGCTCTCTGAGCTCGGTTGTTTTCTTGCAGACATATCATTGCCCAAATAAGTAACATGTTCAGTGTCACATTGGAGAAGAAATATTAAAGAGCATAATATGGAATCGTCACTCTCTGCAGCTACACTACGCTGTGCAATCTGAGGTTGCAGAGTACCAAAGTCCCCTTTGTTTCATGCCACTTCACCTAAAAGCTTAAGGTGATGTATCTGATTTGTTCTCCTTATTTTATCCTCAAAAATCTTGAACTTCTGTTTTAGTACAACGCTCCCTACAGCACAATGTCTTTACGCATACAGGTAGTCCTTGACTTAGGACCACAATTGAACCCAAAATTTCTGTTGCTAAGTGAGACATTTGTTAAGTGAGTTTTGCCCTATTTTAGATCTTTCTTGCCACAGTTGTTAAGTGAATCAGAGCAGTTGATAAGTCAGTAACACTGTTATTAAGTAAATATGGCTTCCCCATTAACATTTCTTGTCAGAAGGTTGCAGAAGGTGATCACATGACCCCGGGATGCTGCAACTGTCATAAATATGAGTCAGTTGCCAAGTGTCTGACTGTGGGAGTGCTGCAAATGTCATAAGTGTGAAAAACAGCCAAAGGAATGAGTGACCATGAGCAAGGCCTCTATGTACAGGAAAGGGCACAATTGGGGCCCAAGATGAACCTGTGCAAGGGCACCCCTACTTTGGGGCTGCCACCTCTTGTTGGAACAGGAGTTCTATGTGCTTCCATTTTATTGATGAGCCTTCTAGTGCAGAAAGAAACTTAC
>NW_015388311.1:203533-206763 GCF_001527695.2 Protobothrops mucrosquamatus
AGGAGAATTCGGGGTGGAGCAGATAACGGGGGGGGGGGAAGGCATTAGGAAATAAGCACCAAGGTACCTGGGGCCTTGCAAGGGATTCCCGAGTGTTCCGCAATTGTTTTACCTCTCTCCTCTGCGCGAGAAAAACTTTTGCCGCCTAAATCTGAAATGAGTCCCTGGGGAGGGTGGGGCCTTGCTCTGCGCCTGCGCTTTTCACACGCCTCCTGCAGGGCATGTTTGGTAAAGTTCCTGCATGCAGGCTGCCGCCAAGCAGAGGGAGTAGCACAGCTAAGGAAAAGGGTAAAAAAAAATGGCGGACGGCGTTGTTTGGCGACCCCTGTGAAATGGTTGTGCGACCCCAAATGGGGTTGCGACCCACAGGTTGAGAACCGCTGCCTTATACCAACCTGGACAAATGTTTATCCAGTCTTTTCTTAAAAGCCTCTAGTGATAGAGCACCCACAACTCTGGGAGGCAAGCTATTTCACTGATTAATCATTCTCACAGTCAGGAAATGCCTCCTTATTTTTCCAGGTTGAATGTCCCTCAGACAATCTCCCATCCATTGTTTCTTGTCCTGCCCTCAAGTGCTACTGGGAATAAATCAACAATTTAGTAACTTAATTTCCGATTTACTAAAATCCAAATTACTCACAGCTCCCAAAATGTAGAAGACACAAATTTGAAACTTATGCTCTGGTTCCACAATGTTCATTAAGCAGAACAAGATGATAGAACTATGTTCTTAAGTTCCCACTAGGAAACCAGAAAGTTTGAGCAGAAGAGCCCCTCTGCTAGGGCTCATTAAGAACTTCTCCACTTGTTGAAGCTGCTGGACACTGGCAGGCAACTTGTCTTGTTTAGCAAGGGACTCCTTTCCCTTCCATACAAGGTGACTTTATTTGGCTTCATTTCAACAGTAGCAATTTTGTCTGCTGCCAGCCATGCTATTTATACTTATTAACTTTGGTTGCCTTGTTATTGTACATATCTTGAGGCTATATGCACAACAGGCCTAGGGAACAAAGCAATATCGTTTTTTATTTTGGGTTTCAAAAGTAACTTTCATCTAGAACACATCCCTCCTTTACTAATATTGTATCCATAAATATTATAGTAAAAAGCTCACGACATGACTAGAAGGTGAAAGGTGCGTTGCACTTGTGCCCTTCTTGCTGTTTAGCACAATCAGACCAGTTCATGAAAAGATTTATCTTCTTCATCTTTTATTCAAAGAAAAAGACGAAATCTCCAAAGCAAGCTCTTTTCTTGGATTTTTACTTTCATGCCGGCGTGGGTCTTTGAAGATAGTCAGATTTTTTTTTATCCAGACAGCTAGAGAGAGTATGGGAACTTTATCCATGCTGTGAAAACGATTCTAAGAAGGGACTGGTCTCCGCAGAAAAAGACGAACAATGGCTGAGTAAAAGTCATCATGGAACAAAAGTAGAATTGCATTACCGAGAACTGGAAGGAGAGTAGGGCTGTACAGGTGAAAGGCAAAAGATAGGGTTGTTTTTTTAAAGGAAATCCTTAAAAAAATTAATAATTGGATTAAAAGAAGAATATCAGAGGGCATCAGGGTAACTGAGTCTGTGGAGTGAAGTAGTGTATAAATCCAGATAGCTAGATACTGATGTTGTGGAATTAAATTTGTCATATGGAATTAAATTTGTCATATGGAATCAAAATTGTCCTTCCATCTTTACATAACTAAGAAATCAACAACAGCAATAAATATACAGGAAGTCCTCTACTTATGACAGTGTTTCTCAACCTTGACCATTTTAAGGCATGTGGACTTCAACTCCCAGAATTCCACAGCCAGCATTGCTGGCTGTGGAATTCTGGGAGTTGAAGTCCACATCCCTTAAAATGGTCAAGGTTGAGAAACACTGACTTATGGCCACAATTGAGCCCAAAATGTATGTTGCTAAGCGAATCACTGAAGTTTTTAAGTTAGGAACATGATGCTTAAGTGAATCTGGCTTCCCCATTGACTTTGCTTGTCAGAAGGTCACAGAAGGTGATTGCATGACCCTGAGACACTGCAAATGTCATAAATATGAGTCAGTTGCCAAGTGTCTGAATTTTGATCACATGACCATGGGGTGCTGCAACAGTCATAAGTGTGAAAAACGGTCGTAAGTCCCTTTTTTCAGTGCTGTTGTAACTTTGAACAGTCACTAAATCAACTGTTGTAGTCACTAAATGAACTGTTTTAAGTTGAGGACTACCTATACCACTGATGGCGAACCTTTTAGAAACCGAGTGCCCAAACTGCAACCCAAAGCCCACTTATGTATCGTCGGGTGCTGGGTGGGTGTGGCCCATTGGGTGGGTGTGGCCCATTGGGTGGGTGTGGCTGAGGTGGTAACGGCAGACTGGGTGGGACTAAAACGTTCAATCAATCAATTCCAACTTTGCGAGATTTTTTTTTCTCCGCGAGAAGTTGAAATTGATTGATTGAACCTTTTTTTTTTTTTGCACACGGCGGTGGATGCCTAAAGCGAAAAGGTTTTATAAAACCCAGCTGAAGGCCAAGGACTGGGGCAATGGCACGTGTGCCCACAGAGAGGGCTCTGAGTGCCACCTTTGGCACGCGTGCCATAGGTTCGCCACCACTGACCTATACTCTGTACAGTGACATTGTACTTAGCACTGGAACAATTTGGCAGCATTAAAGAGTATTTCATAATTTGGTTGCACTTCTACAAAAAGGGATTGCTATGAAAAGGGACTGAAAAGCTTTCCGTCTTGCAGAATGATCTAAGTTATTGGAATTTTCATTAAGATTGATGCAGGAAGTACTGCCCTAACTGTCAATTTATTACCCACACCTTTAGTTATGTTGGGTGGCATAACCCCAGGAAGCAGAAAAAAGAAGGCCTTGCCAGAAAAAAACAAATGTTATGAAGAAAGTAGGAATGGAGATTGCAGGAAAGATGGTAACTGTGAATGGCAAATAGTGGAAGCAGCTTCAGACTTCCAAAGTAGTTTCTTGAACTGCTTTGATTCCTAAATCCAGATCAGTCCGAGTCTGTCTTCAGCCCACTTAAAAAGAGCAGTATCACATAGCTTTTAGGGACCCAAAACAGGATTGCATACAGCAGCTTCACTCCTTTTAATGACATACCTCACTTCATCTCCGCATATCACATTCTGTTTCTATTAACTGACTTTTCTCAACCTGGTGCCTCCTCCAGATATGTTGAAGCTACAATTTCCAGAACTGTCAACTC
>NW_015388312.1:0-39936 GCF_001527695.2 Protobothrops mucrosquamatus
CCCACAGGCTGGATGCGTCATCGGCAAACCACGCCCATCCTATTGCCGGCAATGGCGAAAAAGTTCCGATATGTTGCGCAACGTCACGTGACGTCGCGAGTTTGACATGTCTGCTTTACAGCCTTTTTAGGGTCCCCAAAAGACCGAAATCGGACATGGAAAATGGAGCCCTGTTTTCCTGCCTCCATAATGCCACGCATCTAACCCAGAAGCCTCCATGTTAGTTTTCAAGCAATGAGTACAACAGCCAACTTTTGGAAAGAAAAAAAGAAAGAGAGGCAAAAAGAGGGAGAAAATGGGACATGGCAGTCCTAGGAAGAGAGACAGCACTTCCCTGCCAAAGCAAAGTGGCTCTGCTTGCACATACCTGGATTAAAAAAAAACTCAGGATACATCTGCTTTATTGCTTTAATGCTTTGAGGAACACTGCTTGTCTTCGGCCTCTTTTAAATACTTTGCAAACCTTGCCCTCAATAGCTATATCTATTTAACTATATGTGCACACAGAAACACACATATATTCTAGAGAACATTAGAGAAAAGTCCATACAAAAATATACAAAACCAACACTAAGTTGTTCTTAAGCTAGGGAGAATGGTTTATAAAAATAAAGGTTAGTTTCTGTCCTTTGTGTAAATGTAAAATCTTGCTGCATTTTATAGCAAGACTTACTGGTTGAACAGACTTACTGAGATACCTGTAAAGAATAACAAAGAATATTCTATCCTTAGTAGCAGCTGCAATAAAAATAAAATACTCTTCCGGTGCCTTTTCCCCCACAGTACACATAGTACACTACACAGTACACTACACAGTGTGGCAGTGGCCCTCACTAGTTTTGATCTGTCTCATGCTGTCTCTCTGAAGATTGTCAAAAACAGCGGTGTGTATCTGTGTGTTGATGTCTGGCAAATCGCAATGTGTGACTGGCAGGTTCCTTTCAGCTGGATGTCTTGCAGATGGTAAATGACTGTTTTGCAGAAGGCAATGGTCTAGAATTGGCCCTTTCAATTTTACAGATTAGAGACATCCCTGATTGTAGCATCAAGATTCTTGTTAGGACTCTCTGGGGTTTCCTTCTGCAGTTCCTGGCCCAGTGATTGAGAAATTTTTGCCTGATCTCCAGGGTTATCAGGCTAACCCTAGCCGGATTTGCCAACTCATGAACAAAAATTATGTTCTACCACCAGTTCATTACGGAGTGGGAAACTAGACAGTAAACATTTATTTTTCAGATTTGGCTTGTAATTAAGAACCTGGATAATAAAACCTTGCATCTTCCACCCCACAAGTGCCTGAAATTATACTGTATAAACAGCAATCACTTCATCCACCATTAAATAAACAACTGCCTTCACCTTTGTCTGATGACAAGGCACGGGCCAAACAACAATGCTCAAAGCGAGGAAGGGATCCTACTACAGGGCCTCTTCCATTCATTTAGCACCAACAAATTCAGAAATTTGCAAGCAGGGCAAATCTATCAAGTGTATGCCGTCTCCTTTGATATCCAGTATAAATAATCTGAGCAGAAAATTAAAGAATGTAAATTAGCTATGTAGAGAAGAGAAAAAGCTGTTAAGATGTGTAGTCATGATGAAAAAGGCAAGATGGAAAAATAAGAGATGTCTCCTGGCTGGGGAATTCTGGGAACTGAAGTCCACACTTCTTCAAGTTGCCAAGTTTGAAAAGTGCTGCCTTAGACTGAAATGCAAAACCAAAGCAAATGTGATGCTACGTAGCTGCAATTTATCTCAACTTTGCCTGCATAGCTCCCAAATGAATAGCCTTGTAAAGAGACACAAATGTAGATTTGTCTGCTGGGCAAAGTGAGGCAGGGCATAGCTTTAAACCGGTGACTTATTGCTGTTCACTAGAGATTACTCTGAAACAGCTTCAGTTATTTGCACAGATGTACTTTCCATTGTAGAGTTATCTTGTTCATGTATCAGTCTGGATACATGTAAGACTTCTTCCCGCAAGACTTCTTCCCATATGGTTTGGCCTTCTGGAAGGTAGCCATACCATATATTAATGTGTTGAAGGAAAAGTCTTCATCATGGTTCAGTCCAAGCCAGGAATAAACAACATGGCTACTGCTTTAGAAAGAAGGTTGCAGTTTATTGAAGAGGAGAGCCAGACAGAAAGATGGCTCTGGAAGAAAAAAGGAGACTACATGTAGGGAGTGAGTTTTTATACCCTCTGGAGCCTTTTGTTTGGAGTTGTTCCTGTGGCATGAACTTTGACCTGAGTCTGAGTGTGTCCTTTGGCATCTGTGGGTTAATCATATTATGTCCTTTCTTAGAGTTTGGGTAGGGTATGTAGATTTTAGGTGTCTTTGTCTTCCTAAACTTCTAGCTTCAACCTTCCTGAATGGTTTACATCTGCCTTTCTACAGAGCTGGTTTCTGCTTGCGGGAGGGATACTTGGAGCTATTAAGAAAAACTGGGCATGCTTTTCTGCCTCTTTAAGATCCTTTGAGAAAATATATTTTTCTGCCCTTTTAATATTTCCTTCTCTGGGGGGCTGACTTCCCACAAATGTATGCACTAATGTATTAATATATTAATCTTTGGGACAGATCAGTTATGATTACAGAATTTGTCGGTATGCCAGGAAGATGAACAGCATGGGTAGAAGTCTGTATGTACATCACCAATGCTAGAGGTGGTTGTGGGATCTCAGACTTTCATTAAAATGATGAAAAGAGCATTGCAGTGTTGCGGTGCAAGCTCTGCCTTCTACAAATGTCACAAATGAAGGCGAATATATATGTCCCAGGATAATGTTATAGGATTCAATCTGGGTCAGTCACCGGGACCATAGGTTTAGTCTTCCAAGCTTTGGGACTCATGTTGGAACTCATCTTCAGGGAACTTCTCTTTAGTAAAGTGTGTGGAGGAGAAGAACTGAGAAAGAGATGGTCTTGGAGCAACAAAAATCCCTTGCCTCTTTTCTACCTAAAAATAAAGGAAAGGAAAATAAACTATAAACCACTAACCTTCCACACCATACAACAAACAAGCAGATGCTTTGTCCAGGTGGATTCCCTTCTGGAGATTCTTGTCCATTTCAAGCCAACTGCCTTTATGTGAGTTGCAGAATTTAAAGGAATACTTGCAAAGAGTCATGACAGAGCAGATGAATTTGGACTGCTTTTTATATTTTGCATGGCAGTATGACTTTGCTCGGCCATATTCAAAAAAATTCCAAAGAGTTGCTAAAAGGGAGATATAACAAGTTGTCATGCCAATTTCCCCTTGAAGAACCTGTGAGTAGAAGAGACACGGCCAGCTGAAACCCTGGAGCCACAAGGTGGGTTGAACAGCAGTTTTGTCAAAGGGGAACTCAGATTGCTTTAGACCAGGGGTCTTCAAACTTGGCAACATTAAGACTTGTGGACTTCAACTCCCAGAATTCCTTAGCCAGCCCTGTCTGGATGAGGAATTCTGAGAGTTGAAGTCCACAAGTCTTAAAGTTGCCAAGTTTGAAGACCCCTGGCCTAGACTCTCACTGTAGAACTTCAGCATTGGGAATAGAAAAAATATATTTTTTTTCTTCCTAGTTTGGGTTACATTAATCAACTCAATTGTCCATAACATGTTGTCCATAAGATGCCATAACATCACTGAGGAGCAAAGAATTGATTCTTATTCTGGAGTATGCAAAGACCTTGTAAAAATATGCTACCAAGACTAAGGGTGATTAAACTACTTGTCTCCCATGCTGATGCTGGCTCAAAATGAAGCTAGCGCAAGAAATTGCTGTCTAGATTTCAAGTTTTGGTCATGTGTTCTGTTCAGACGAGAATACCACAGCCCACAACTAGAGGGGAGTGGGAGATGTCTCCTGGTTTTTTAGTCCTACTCCCTATGCCAAGAAAGTGTTATCCAATCACTTTCCTTTTTGTGGGTAGGTCTACGAGGACATGTGGTTTCCATTTGAGTGAGCCAGGAACATCCAATATTACAGAATTGTAGCATGACAAAGATGAAAAAAACTTGGTTCAACCCTCTGTTCACACTGAGTTTTTTACCAGTCTACATATGAACCAGTGGGAGGGATCACATATACAGATTTTCTCCATGATGATCTATCCCTAATTTCTTCTTTCAAGTCTCCTAATGTCCCTTGCCACTGTAACTGAATTCATTTACTTTGCTACTGGTCATCCTTTTCTTCTCTTTCTTTCCACCTTTTCCAGGGAACTAACTCTTCGCATTATGTGTCCAAGGTAGGTTAATTTAAGCCTGGTCATTTTTGTCTTGAGTGAAAAGGCACAATATGGATTTGGTTTGTTTCCTTGGTTGTCCTTGGTGTTCTCAGGAGTCTTCTCTGACACCAAAGTTCAAAGGCATCAATACTCTTCCTATTCTGCTTCTTTAAAGTCCAATTTTCACTTCCATAGAGTGCCACCGGGAATAGCATGGCTTGCACAATTCTGATCTTTGTGGGTATAGACACATCATGGCATTTAAATATTTCCAAGGTCTTCATGGCTGCTGTGGTATTTCATGACTGTTTGTTCCTTTATGGCAGTGGTGGCGAACCTATGGCATGGGTGCCAGAGGTGGCACTCAGAGCCCTCTCTGTGGGCATGCGTGCCGTCGCCCCAGTCCTAGGCCTTCAGCTGGATTTTATAAAACCTTTTTGCTTTAGGCCTCTGCCGCCATGTACAAAAAAAAAAAAAGGTTCAATCAATCAATTTCAACTTCTCATGGGGAAAAAAAAGATCTTGCAAAGTTGGAATTGATTGATTGAACTTTTTAGTCCCACCCAGTCTGCCGTTACCACTGCAGCCACGCCCATCCAAGTGGCCACACCCAGCCAATGGGCCACACCCACCCGGCACCCGACAATGCATAAGTGGGTTTGGGGTTGCAGTTTGGGCACTCGGTCTCTAAAAGGTTCGCCATCACTGCTTTATGGTTTGGTGGTTATCCTAAAATGCAGAAACTATCCACCATTTTGACATCTTCTTCATCAGTTCTAAGGCTGGCTGTTCTGCCTGTTGTCATTAGTTTGGCATTCATTATATTTCATTTTAGTTCCATTTCTTCATTGTACTCTTTGACTTTTAGCACTAGGGCTTGAAGATCCTTTGCATATTCAGCTATCAGAGTAATGTTATCAGCAAAGCACTGGTTATTGATGTTTCTTCCTCCAGTTTCGAAACCACGCTTATCTTCTTCCAATCCAATCTTTCTGCCCAGATCATTCCACATTTAGGTTGAAAAAATAAGGGGAGAGCACACAGCCTTGTCATACACCTTTGCCAACCTGGAACCAGTCTATTTTACCATGTTCTTCTATCTGTACTGTGGTTTCCTGACCTGTATATAAATTTATCATGAGGACAATGGGATGTTTTGGGATTCCCATTTTTCTCAGTACTGACTGTAGCACTAATCCGCTATAAATGAAACTTGTCCAACAGACTCTTGGAAGAGAGACTTCCAAGGTTCCAACTTATATCACCAAACTCAAGAATGGCCTAAATACCATATTTTATCTTTATACCCATTTGAAGAACAAAGAACAAAATTATACACACTTTTCAAACCTGAATAAAGAAATAAAGACTGAATGACTAATGAGATTACACCCAGCACATCATAAAGAAAGAAATTCTAGCAAAAATTCCTCCTTGGATATGTTGCCTATTTCTACAAGAAAAGAATCCTCTTGAAGGAGAAAATCTCCACTTCAGTTACCCAGATTTCCTTAGCTTCTCATTCTATTCATCAGAAAGTGTTGGGGAGATGGTAAGGCCATTACTTTTCAGCCTTAGTTGAGGACCTTCAGGTTTTGTGTTTAAAGGAACCACCCCCCCCCCATTTTGAATAGAGGGAAGGGCTGGAACATCTGGGTCTCTGTGTATGTGAAAATGTACTATAGATCCCTTTACTGTATGTGTAAAGTATTGGATTGCTATTGGATTGGATTGCAAGCCTCTTACGGTGGAATTGCATGATGAGAGAATAAAGATCACCAATCACCTCTCTGTCAGCTCCTGAAGACCGTCTGTCTAGGTTAAGTGCTGTCAGCTTCTGATTCTGTTTGCATCTCAGCTACCTCACCTATGAAATGTTGCAAGAAATATAGCCACTTGATTGCAATTCGTAAAGGCCCAGGTGTTTAGATTAATAAAACATTTTGTCAGGAAGGAGGGAGAGAATTTTAAATGGCCATTTATAGGCATTCTGAGAATTAAACAAGCCACAAGAGTCAAGAATAAAATCCTGGCCTTAGAAATTGAGAGAAACCAGCAATAAAAAAAGGGGTGAATCATTTGGGCAACATATTATTTTCATCCTAAAAGCTAAGCAAGCATATACCTCTGTGTCACAAGAGGCTCTTATCCCAGTGTTATTATTCTTTTCTGTCTAGAAGCTTAGGTTATCTAGAAATAATGCAGGTTTACAGCTTTTATCTTTTACTTTCTGTACAAAAAGCTTCAGTCTTTTAAATATGTACCCCATCCATATCTATCCTACTCAAGGTCTAGTATGCCAAGTTAGATTCAAGTTCAAGAAAAAAAAATGAGCAAGAAACACTCTACAAATAGTCTCTGGCTCAATGTGATGGCTGATTCTGAAATACTACAGTTCCCATCCACTTGTATCATCTCCTACAAAGAATCTCCTACTACAAAGTTCCTCTCATCTCTTGCTCTTTTTCAACCCTGATGCCCATCCCTCATCAAATTCTTGTTCTTCTGAGACTTAGTTTTTGAGAATCTTCCTTTATTTTTCTTAGCAATCCTCCAAGTTGATATTTTTCTATAAGATGCATAAGCTGATTATTTTCCAGGGGGGAAAAAACCCTTCCATTTCTATAGCCTGTTTTTAACAGCTCCATCTTTTGAACATTTCCATTCATGATTTGCACAAATGTATGCTGCAAGATACATAATACGAATGGGAATGAAATTACTTTTTTTTGTCTTGATTGCTGATGCCCATGTGCCCATGAAGTAACTCAAAAATGCTATTCAATTTTTAGTGTTTAGGGTAGTCAGTAATGGAGCTAAGTTTCTGGATTCTCTGTTATCGTTTTGGCAAATGGGTGTATATATTAACAGGAATGGAGTGTGTTTTCCAAATAATTTGTCTCCAATTCAGAATATTACAGATATGCAGCCAGCTATATCAAGACACCAGCAAATTCATGTAACTTCTCTCCAGTTTGCTTTCAATAACATTCCTGCTGATTGCTATGCAATCAGTTTTCAAATCAACTGGTTTGGAGATAAATATACCATAATATAGAAATATGAATTTCTTTCTCTTGATGAAACCTTTAATACTTACTGTGTTATCCAATCAATCAGGTTTTTGTTTGATGAATTTCTTCAGGTTTCGGGTTTGTCTTGGTTTCTTTCCAGTGTTTTTGTCTCCTTTTCAGATTTAAAAAGCTCCTAGTTTTACTTTAACCCAGACCACAAAATATTGCATTATTGTATTGCTGACCAGAATACAATTAGCCAATAATAAGGTGGTGGGTTATTTTTGTTTGCCTATGTTTCTTTTCTTGGATGCATTCCCGTGGGATACATATGAAGTCTTCTCATCATTGTGCTAGGCTATTAAATAACAAATTATCAAAGTTGAGAATGTCAGACTATGGAAATGAGCTAATAGCTGTTCTCATCTGCATACATCTCTTTGGAAAATGCTTACACATCCTTAAAAGACCTCAGAGAAGGTTTAGGTAGCTGAAATAATAAATCGGAGGATTAATGTGTGCACAAGGAAAAGGATGTAGATTCTGACTGTATTTTAAGGGGGGGAAAGCACAGAAGTGGGGCCATTTCAAAGCTTTTGGGGGGTGGGGGTGCTCAACAAGGCTGATCTCAGATACTCTAGTGAGGTGCCACCCCAGCATACATAAAATCAAAGATTTATCTTAGTTGATACTGATCAAATATTTTTGGTAGCTAAGGCAGAAAAGGCCTCCCAGAGGAATTACAGATTAAATTACAGATTAAAACAGAGTAGTACCCATCATTCAAAATACCCCAAATCAGCTGCTTTTGCCCAGTATGAGAGTCAGTTTGGTAGAGTGGTGAAGGCATCAGGCTAGAAACCGGGAGACAGGGAGTTCTAGTCCCATCGTAAACACAAAGCCAGTTGGGTGATCTTGAGTCAGTCACTCTCTCTCTCAGCCCCTAGGGCTCAGGAATTCTGGGAGTTGAAGTCCACAAGTCATAAAAGAGCCAAGGTTGCCTACCCCTGCCCTAGGAGGAAGGCAGGGGCAAACCACTTCTGAAAAATCTTGCCCAGAAAAATTGCAGGGACTTTTCCAGGCAATTTCCAAGAACTGGACACAATTGAACAGAAGAAAAAAAAATTACCCGGTGGCAGGGCTAGACCTGCAGATTAGGAAAATCTTACCCAGAGGTACAGGTGGAAGAGATCTCAGAGCTTTCTGGATAAAACTGAACAACAGCGCAGTCATAACTATCTGCCCAAGTTTCATAAAGGTCATGTCCCCAATTTGTCCTAGTCTTAGCACAAACATACTATATACCAGTAGCAGCAGCATCGCTGCCTTGTTCCACCACATTTTCTTTCACTTGTCCCCTTCCCATGAATGAGGCAGGCTCAAATCATTCTTAGCTGTACCAATATTAAAGGAGGGTGTGCTCCCTCCTTAGAGATGTGTAAAATCTGGTAGGCTTACGTACCCATTGTCTTGGAAGAACATTAGGTTAATGGCAGTGTCTCGGAGCATAGAAAATAGTGGTGGGGTTAGGTCTAGGAAATGGAGATATAACATTTCATTATGCCCAATCAATCTGGAGGGGCATCAGAAGAGAAGAAGGTTTCCTTAATCTGTATACTTCTACCAGTGACCACATCCAGAAACATCAAATACAAATTTGGAAGATAGTGGGCATGGAATTGTAAATCAAAGCCCACTCCTTTTGTACATATGGCAGCTTCACACATATTTACAAAATGGACAGGGACTTGATCACAATGCTGTGCTTGCTAGCTTGCAGATTATGACAACCCCTTTGTGGATGTCCATAACCATAGGATTAGACTGGATTTGCATCGTATGCAAATCATATTTTCATCCCAGACTTGTACATTACTGACAGACTTCCACTTAGAGTAGCTAATGTGAATGCGTTCAGCAGCATTTAATCTTGTCCCATGGTTCTCTTTTACCACAGCTAAGTGAAGATGGAGCAGTTCTAACCAAAATTTGAAACAAAGTCAATTATTGGTTTCAAATGTATTTATTTACTTAGTAACATGGTATACCCCCATAACTTCTAAAGGTCTCTTTAGCAATATAATAAACCATATCAGTAAGATTAAAATGTCCACGATACAAATATAAAGATGAGAACTAAGAATGTGAGGAACCATATAAAAGCAAAACCAATAAAAACGAAACAAAAAGGCAATGATGACATTTCGCTGAAGTTCAGATCCCTCCAGATGAGGGTTGTTTTAACAGACTTTTAGAGGTCTGCCATAGAAGGGGTCAGTCAGCTAACTGATAGATGATGTCTATCTCCAACATCCAGTCAGAGATGAAGAAGCTTCTTGGATGAGAAGCAAAATGTCTTCAAAGAAAAACAAGAAAGTCCAGTTGCCTCGTAAAAAAGCATATCTGGGATATTTTACATCCTACTTTCTTTGGGTATTCCACCAGGGCCCTTTTCTGGGGGGATAACTTCCCTGCTGCCATTCACCAGTGGCTAAAATGCCAAGAGAAAGCAGAGCCTGATCCCGCCCTGAGCATATCTATATATCCATTCCTTTGCTGCATTTCTGCTTGTAATGAAATTGTGGCTAGGTGGATTTTTGACAACAACCCCCTCTTGTGACAAAAGGTTTACACTGCAACGGGCTTCAGGGGATAATAAATATGTATATCTGTTCTACAAAGGGAAGAAAAATGGCTTGTGTGCTTGTCTTCCTGCTTCCTATTTTGGAGTTACTCATCCAAGGGCAAATTTAAAATTAGCATTTTTGTCCTTCAGGATGAAACTGGCAAGATTTGGGAGTTTAATCCCAGTTAAGCTCCCAAATCTTGCCAGTTTCATCCTGAAGGACAAAAATGCTAATTTTAAATTTGCCCTTGGATGAGTTAAGCTCATCCCAGTTAAGCTCCCAAATCCAGTTTTGGTCACCACTATGTAAAAAAGATGCTGAGACTCTAGAAAGAGTGCAGAGAAGAGCAACAAAGATGATTAGGGGACTGAAGGCTAAAACATATAAGGAACGGTTGCTGGAATTGGGTATGTCTAGTTTAATGAAGAGAAGGACGAGGGGGGACATGATAGCAGTGTTCCAATATCTCAGGGGCTGCCACAAAGAAGAGGGAGTCAAGCTATTTTCAAAAGCACCTGAAGGCAGGACAAGAAGCAACGGGTGGAAACTAAGCAAGGAGAGAAGCAACCTAGAACTAAGGAGAAACTTCCTGACAGTTAGAACAATTAACCAGAAGCAGTGAATGTTCCAACACTGGAAGTTTTTAAGAAGAGACTGGACAGCCATTTGTCCGAAATGGTATAGGGTTTCCTGCCTGAGCAGGCAGTTGGACTAGATCAGGGCTTTTCAACCTTTTCACCCATTGTACCACTTTTAGAATATGGCAACATCCGAGTACCACCAGTCACCTAGCAAGGTGTCAAAAACCTGATGACCCCCCCCCAAAAAAGGAAAAAAAGTGATAAAGTACAGGTAGTCCTTGACTTACAACAGTTCGCTCAGTGACAAGGTTCTATTACTAGCTACAGTAATACTACTACTATAGTAATACTAGTACCATTATAGTAATATTAGTTATTACTATAGTTTCAATAAAAGTACAGGTAGTCCTTGACTTACAACCACAATTAAGCCAAAACTTTCTGTTACTAAGTGACATGGTTGTTAAGTAAGTTTTGCCCCATTTTACAACCTTTCTTGCCAGTTATTAATCACTGTCATTGTTAAGTTAGTAACCCGGTTGTTAAGTGAATCTGGCTTCCCCATTGCTTGCCAGAGAGCCGCCAAAGGTGATCACATGATCCTGGAACACCGCAACCATGATAAATATGCCAGTTGCCAAGTGTCTGGATTTTGATCACGTGACCATGGGGATGCAGCAATGGTTTTATGCAAAACGGCCATAAGTCACTTTTTTCAGTGCCATTGTAATCTTGAATGGTCACTAAATGAACGGTTGTAAGTCAAGGACTACCTATCTAGTGTTTATTTCTTTGTCTAGTTTACCGATAGGGCTGACAGCAGAAAAGTTTGAAGTCTTCATAAATTCTGAATTACTTACCTTTGCTTTCTCAGAAACTTGTCAATTATTTCACATGACTGTTGTTTCCTAGAGTACAATAAAAATATAGTTTCTAGGGGTGTTTATCCCTGTCTCAGTGGGACTCTGATAACATGACAACTTGACAGGCCAATAACAGAATACACATTTTGTAGAAATTTTTAAAAATGTTATATGTCTTGTAATGGTGGCTCTAATACACCCTCCAAATATGTACTAATTTCCTTCAAAAGCCTCCTCGTTTCCAGCTACCTCTTCGCTGTGCAGGTAAGAAATGATGTGATTTATAGCATCTGGAAGGATCAGGTTAGGAAAAATCTGGTTTAAGGATATAGAAGAGAGACAGCTCCATATTTTTTTCTTTTCTTTTTTTTTAAAAAGCTAGTTAAATTTAATGGTTATCAATATTTTACAGGTATAAGATAAACATGTTCAGCCAAACTATCCTGTCAAAAGAAAAGTTTGGAACCCATTATCCCTTATTGCAAAAAGGGGGGAAATTGATGTTCGTTCATAGCTCAAAATTCTGGGCCATTAATACATTTTTTTTCTCTACAGTCCTTGCTATGTACAAGTATTTAATACAATTTCTTTCAGAAATGTCTGCGTGTAACCCTGGAAAAGCAGAGGTTTACTCATATCGCCAACGCGGAGGAAATGTGCCGTACAGCCTTGCTTCCAGGCACACGGTTTTCTCATTCCAAATAAAATGACTTAACACCGAAGAAAAGCAGGTTTCATCCCATCCAGATGGAGACTCTTCACCCAGATCTCAGAAGACTAATTAGTTCATGCTTTGTACTTTTCATCTCCTTGCTTTAAAGCTTTGTAATAATGAGTATAATCGCGATAGAGTTCCTTGAAAACTTCTCTCACACCTGCTGGTAGAGAGATAGTTAAGAATTTGATGTCCCGTTCCTTGCAGCGATCTATGATATGATAGATCCCTTCTGTTAGATGTTTCTTTACAGCTGGATGCAAAGTCACCTAGAGGGAATATAAATTGGTTTATTAAAGCTTGTTACCAGTGATTAATGACACACATACACTCTCATTATGGAAAGCACTGAAGAGAATCATTCATTTATTATCCCACTTGCATTAAGACAAAGATTGTGGAGGTATAAAGACTCCAACCTTAAAACATAATTAGAAGAGGGAAAGACCTGTGTGGTTTCTTTACCAAACAGTAACCTATTTTTATTGTCAGTTTTTAAAAAAATGTATTTTTATTCCTCTGTGTATATAACGAACAACTTCATTATTTAGCAGCCAAAACTGCATAACAAAAATAAATACCGCTATAGGAATGCCTGGGTGTATTTGTTCTCCTTTGAGAAGACTGACACACTCAGATATGAAAGCACTTTTTCTTCCAATTTTATCAGTTTATACCAGAGGGAATGACAGAAATGTCCACATCAAAAGTACAAGCAGTAAAAAAAAAAAATTTAATAGAAGAGATAGAGCAACAGTAAAACATCTACAGGCATAGAAAGGTAGTTCTCAACGTTAAGTTACAATGGCACTGAAAAAAGTGGCTTATGACCATTTTTTATACTTACGACTGTTGCAGATGCGCATGGCCTCATGATCAAAATTCAGACGCTTGACAACTGACCCATATTTCTGATGGTTTCAGTGTGCCGAGGTCATTTGCGAACTCTCATAAGCAAATGGGGAAGCCAAATTCATTTAACAACTTTGTTACTAACTTAAAAACTGCAGTGATTCACTTAACAACTGTAGCAAGAAAGGTCATAAAATCGGGCAAAATTCACTTAACAAATGTCTCACTTAGCAAAATAAATGTTGGCTCAGTTGTGGTCATAATGAGAGGACTACCTGTAGAATAATCAAATGGTTCAGTGATTGAGGATAAAATGTGCCCTAGATATATTACAGATAGACAGGAAGTAGATCAGGATCTTAGTAGTTGATTCCTGGATGATGTCAGATCCCACAACTGAGAAATTTTGGCAAAAATTACCATGGACTCTTATGAGCAAGTCAGTGTGCATTGAGTCAATTACAATGCTACATTCAAAACTCAAACAAGTTTTAAGTTATGCAAAATTTTTATTAAAAAAGACAACAATCAAGATACTAAAACCTACCTGACCAATGTTCATTTTTTTCATATGTGGGCATGGATTAATGTTATGTGGATTACTTAATGTAACACTGAATAACATACATTAAATAAGAACACTGCCATGCTCTTTCAAAAGCATAGTTTTGCAGCATTCAGGATTGTTTTACAAAGATTTGCAGACTATTGAGCAATGATGCATCCAAGTATATACTCAGTCCAGGAATTGATTACTTCCAGAACCGATCTCAATTTTTTGGGGGAGGGGGATTTTTATATATATAAATGTAACTTTGAAAGCAACCATTAATTGCTGGGTTTCTCACACAGGAAAGACAAAAGCCCTCATCTCTCTACTCAAATCATCAAGAATTTACCAAGCACTCTGCCCCCTCAGCTGTTAAGTCTCCTCGAGAGAGAGTTAGGGCAGGAGGAATCTGCAATGTATCGTTTATGAACAAAATCTCGTTAACCATTCCCAGATGTCTAGCTTGAAATCAAGCTATTCAGTTGGCTCCTCATTTGTCTACCGAAGGACTCCTTCTAGGTAGTTATATTGGGTCCATCACATTTTGTTGGATTAATTTTGGATTGGGAAAAAATATTCCCCAAACTGCGGTTGCACTCGTGGTTAGCAATTATCTGGGAAAGAATCCTACTAAGTACTTATCTAAAGTCTACCAAATTCAATCAAGCTTTTTTTTTGGGGGGGGGGGAGAAACACTCTTTCCAGTATTAGTAATACTCACCCCCTTTTATCTTTATCTGCTCAACTGAGAAATTCATTATATATTATTTCTTTGTAATCCAACATTTTCTTATGCAGTCCAAAAATTTCTAACGGTAACATCACCAAAGCTAAAGACAACTCTGGAAATCAAACCTGCTCTACATGATTCCTGGCTATTCCTTTTGAATTTCAGGACCGGGGGCGCCATCTGAGTAAAATGCCAGCTCTGGCAACATTTTCCTGCTGTGGCTTTCTCAAGAGGCAATCTTGCTATTTTTACCACCAAAAGTATTCCCTCCCTCCATGTGCCCAAACCCCAGATTAGTCTCATGCTGCCAGACATGCCATACTAACTTCCTAGGAACAGAAATTAAAGAAAGGGCTGTCATTTGTATTAACGCTTTTTCTTCTCTTCTTCAGGCAAGTAATAAAATGTTTTTTCTGATGAATTAAATTTCTAATTGCTATGACAGCACAGTGGGGAAAAAGAAGAATGTCAGTATAACATCCGAGGTAGCTGTGTTCGAACCCATTCATACTGTGAAAATGGTCCATTTTTCTCACAATTTTTAACAAAGTGGTATCATCAATGTTAACATAAAACCAGCTTTAAAACCAGCATAATGTTGTGCAAGGATCCTGCTGTTACAGTCTTCAAGCTGCCTGCAGGAAAGCTCAAATGGATTTACCTAGAGTTTTTTAAAAGCTTTTAAAAAAGTAAACTAAAATTTTGCATGAACTAGTTTTACTACTGAAGTCCAATTGATAATGCAGGTAAGGTAGAATGCATTTAATTTCTTTATCTTTGGGCACCAGGAACTGGTTCTATGGAGAGAGGTTTTTCCATGGACTGGGGGAGGGGAGAGATGGTTTTGCGTGCTGCCTGCATCCCGCGGATGGAGCTTTTCTTGTTTGCCTGGCCCAATCTCTGGCATGCCATGGATTGGTCCCGGTCCATAGACCGGGGCTTGGGGATCCCTGATCTGGATTGGTCTGAATGCATTGGTTTGCCTGCTTTATATAAGCATTACAATAATAAAAGGAAAATAGAAGTAATGCTGAGAAACGAGAAAAAGACAGATTTACAGTACAAGGCCTCTAAAAGAAGTGCAAAAAGCCAACTCTTGCATGCTTGATTCTTTAACTAGTGTTTATGCAGAAAAATCTCATTTATTTTCCAGTTCTTTTATATTTATATAATTATATTAATATTTATATTTTATATCTTACATATATTTTACATCTTTTATAAAATATATTTCACATGTTTCTTTTACATTTGGTCCAGGCTGCCTGATGAACCAATTCATCCCTCTAGGACAAGCCCACCTCACTCATGCCAGCAGAGAGGACCTATTACGGATCCCATTGGTCAAAGAACTCCAACTAGCGGAATCCAGAAAAGCCTTCTCTACTGTAGCACTTGCACCTTGGAACATCCTACCCTCCAACATGAGATCTACCTTCACCCTCCTGTTTTTCTGTAAAAACTTGGAAGACCTGGCTCTGCCGATTGGTCTGGGGATCCAATGGAAGAGGACCCACACAGGAGGTGGCTACCAGATTATTAGTAAACCCCACCTATCCCCTGCTTCTCCACCCATCCATCTTTTATTCTCATATTGCTCTATCATGCTGCAGTATACAACATGAGAACAAATTAATTTTGTTGTAAGCCATCTAGGCAAATAAATTTAAGAAATAAATAAATAATTTGCCTCAGTGCATGAGTGTTAAGACGTTTGCCCCTAGTCAGTGAGACATTATACTGAATCCCCTTTTTTAACGTGGTTTTCCAATAGAGACATCATGAAAAACTGGGGCAACTGCAAAGTGAGAAAATATGGGAATGAGTCAGAGTGCATGACAAAAGGAAACGTGCTGATCTGAAGCACATTCCCTCTGGCCAAACTAATGCTTTGCCTAGGTTAGCTCAGCTGAGTCATTTTCTGAAATGCCAGCTGAGGAAAAAAGCCTGAACAATACAGTACGAACTATGTTAAAAACCAGAGTCACTTGCAGTGATTAATTTCTCATCGAAAGAAGCATTTGCCCCTCATTAAAAAGAATGACTGAGAATTTCAATTACCATAGGGCCAATCAGGAGGAATCCAGTGAGCAAATGAAAGCTATATTGTTTCTCACCAGGTGAGAAGGATAAGGAAATTACTGCTCAACAGAAAAAATAAACAGGGTGGAGCAATCAAAAGTTTTGCAAAGACAGAATTTCCTTTCTCAAATAAACACGATTTTAGAATTAAAAAGCTGTCCAAGACAAGTGCCTATTGCACATATCCTGCATTTTGACTTTAGGTGCAGTTTATGAAAAACAAATCCTACTGATTTTAGTAAAGCTGATGTCCAAGAAGTGGGGATGAGTGTATTTAAGCTGCTCTGCTCCACTCTAAGTATCTTGGAAGTACTATAGACTCAGAAATCCTAATCATTTTTAAAACTGTCTTTCAATATTCTAAAATACAACTTCTCTAAACCTAATACACTTCAGATACACTATCGTCACTAATATAACCACCCAGATCAGGGGTCTTCAAACTTGGCCCTTTTATGACTTGTGGACTTCAACTCCCAGAATTCCTCAGACAGGCATGCTGGCTGAGGAATTCTGGGAGTTGAAGTCCACAAGTCATATAAGGGTCAAGTTTGAAGACCCCTGACCCAGATCATGACCCCTCCAACAGACTTACCAGTTGAGGATGATGGAAGCTATAGTCCAACACTGCTAAAAGACTTGGATTTGGACAGGCCATCTTGTGACATGAGACTCAATAAGGAAATGTATCACATGTTTTTTCCCATGCATCGGTGTCAATGTATTCCTCACTTCCCATTTCTTAAAACTAAGAACTGTTTGTCTTTTGGCTGAATAGAGGGGTTATTACCTTCTGCAGTTCTGTCACATATCGGGCCACGATGAAGGCTGACAGCAGAGTGAAGTCTTCAGTTTTTGCAGCAATGTAACTATACATCCGCTCCACCAACTGAGCACATTTCAATATAGCTTCAAGTTCATCCACAGACCCTTGGAAAACAAAATGTATTGAGATTTACTTATTGCATTACACCAGGGGTAGGCAACCTCGGCTCTTTTATGACTCATGGACTTCAACTCCCAGAATTCCTGAGTCAGCATAGCTGACTCAGGAATTCTGGGAGTTGAAGTCCATGAGTCATAAAACAGCTGAGGTTGCCTACCCCTGCATTATACGGAGGGATGTGAGGTAATTATGTTTCACCCATCCCTCAGCAAATCATAGGAGCGAATACAGGTAGTCCTCGACTTACAACAGTTCATTCAGTGACCGCTTGAAGTTACAAGGGCACTGAAAAAAGCGACTTTGGACAGTTTTTCACCCTAAACGACCGTTGCAGCATCCCCATGATCATGTGATCAAAATTCAGGTGCTTGGCAACTGATTCATACTTATGACAGTGTCCCAGGGTCACGTGATCCCCTTTTGCGACCTTCTGACAAGCAAAGTCAACGGGGAAGCCAGATTCCCTTGACAACCCTGTTGCTAAGTTATCAACTGCTGTGATTCACTTAACAACGGTGACAAGAAAAGTCGTAAAATGGGGCAAAATTCACTTAACAATTGTCTCGCTTAGCAATGGAAATTTTGGGCTCAATTGTGGCCGTAAGTCGAGGACTTACCTGTATATCGATGGTCATATGAAAGCTTTCTATAAGCAGCTCCTCATAGTTCTGGGCCAGTTATATCCTGAAGTAACACTTAATAACTTCCCTGGCATGCTAATATGAGAAAGAAGAGTGTACACTTTTGAGGGTAGTATATGTATAATTAGATCCACTGTATATTTTTTTTTCTGGTTGCTGAATTTATCCTCTTACATTTGCGATTCCAGTAGAATACCAGTAGGACTCAGCTCTGAAACTCAGAGGATGTAATAACAAGTAGTAATTCAATATGGAAATATTTTAATTGCCCCTGGATTTCTATAAGCCTTACATAGCAAAAATTAAAACGTAAGTACTCATGGGAAATATTTAGAAAAAAAAAATCACTTTTACTGTTATGTATATGCTTATTCTGTTTGGGGGAAATGATTTGTGCAGTAATTGGCATCCAAATAGTGCCTACAGCTTTTATCTTTCCCTAATGTTTAGCAATGCAGGAAAGCACTGCATGGTCTAGATAAGTTTTGATCCAGTATGGATTTTCACTCAGAATATATTGAATGGTCTTTATTTCTAAGGGTGGGAGTTAGGATCATAGCTATAGGTTCCAATCATACCTGGTTAATAACTGATGGACTCAATTCAAACCCAGGAAGACTTACACACAGAACAACTATAAACCTCAAATGTGGCTAGGTAGACTCTTCCAGACATGCAACATAATTTTACAGTCAGGAAAGGACAGGAGTGCAGAACAAGATGAAAATGGAATATAAGATAACATATGTCAAACCTTTGTCTCCTTTTTGCCTCCCTTCGTGCATTACAGAAATAACCAATCGATGAAAACTGTTCAGAAAAGATGGAGCTGCTTTCAGCATCACCTGCATAACAAGTACATTGACATTAAAATGCAGAGATTCAAAAATCCATACTCAAAGTAAATAAGAGAGACTGAAGGCAGGATTCAAGGCTACGTCTGGCTTTTGAGAATGCAGAAGGAATAGTATTTTACTTATGAAACAATAATCCATAATCATCTATCATCTATATCAAACATCAGGGCAGGGTCCTACCAACCTGCAGTCACAATGGCAGCATCCACATGCATGAGAAAGATGTAGTCAGATTGAGGAATTTCCAAGACATTTTTTAAAAAATATTGCAAGGGAGATAATCCAGAATACTCTAAAGAGTAAAGCAGCAGGGACAAGGAACTGGGAAACAGAGGAGATAGGTAGAAGATGGAGGAAGAAACAGAATGGACTTTATTGGTAGAAAAGAACATACAGAAATATTAAAAAGATATGCAAAGAGCCTTCTCTTGTTGGGCTATGTCAACTTCTAGCTAAGGCAAACTGTTCTGAAACATCCGAAGGATGGAAACAAGAGATACTGATAGAAATGGATGAAAAGCATACAATATATTTAGATAGCTCCGACTCATTCTAAGCTAATTCCTTAATTAATAAGAAGACGGAAGGCCTTCTAAGTCAAATTACCAAACAAATGCAGGGTTTTTTTTACAGCAATTGTATTTGGGATGAAGGGAAATGCCTTGGGAATTAGGTGTTCATGGCTACATCATCTTTTTTTTTTTTCAGATCCAGGATTGCTCCTGGATCTTTGGAAATGTGCCAGGAACCCTCTGTTCAGAATAAAAACAGCATTTGTCTTAATCTCCATCCAATAGTTTCCATTAAACTGATTTCCCCCACTCATCACAACTTTATCCATCCTAAAAGCCACCAACTTTCATTTTCAAATTATTTTTCTAAACTTGAGGTCACTTTTAACAGGAGGTGAACAATAACAGAAAAAGCCTAATGGGGAGGTATACAGCTTTATCCCTCAGGCACTAGATCGTGTTTCATATTTTTAAGCCTGCTCCTTACCTTGGGATGACACTGCAATATGGAAAAGAGCACTTCGTGGATTCCCAGAAAGATGTTGTTATACGCCCTCTGGTCAAGAGGGACAGTCAAAAGAATATTAAAAACAAGGTTGACATGATGTGGATTGGAGAGAATCCCTTCTCCCCGCCTAAGAAGAAGAGCTGCTGCCTCCAGGATAGGCGCAGAAAGAACAGGGAGCAGGACTGGAGCTTGAGAAGCCTCTTTGATTTGCATCTACATTAGGAGGAAGGAAACACAAACAGTAAGACACACACTATATGCGTTGAGGGGTGCTTCTCCAGCCTCACAACTCCCTCTGCAAATCGCACAACTGCTATGTCATTTCTAGTATGGTTTTCCACAAAGGCAGAAACGTCAATAAATCCATGCCTATCCACCATCCTTCCCTGCCACTGAAAATTTGCTATACAGATAATCCTCAATGTACGACCACAATTGATCCCAAAATTTCTGTTGTCAAGTGAGACACTTGTTAAGTGAGTATTGCCCCATTTTACGACCTTTCTTGCCACAGTTGTTAAGTGAACCACTGCAGTTGATAAGTTAGTGACCCGGTTGTTGAGTGAATCTGGCTTCCCCACTGACTTTATCAGAAGTGGCAAAACATAATCGCATTATCCTGGAACACCTTGGGATACAGCAACCGTCATAAATGTGAATCAGCTGTCACATGATCATGGAGAGAGAGGGGGGCACACTGTCTGAGGAATTCTGGGAGTTGAAGTCCACAAGTCATAAAAGGGCCAAGTTTGAAGACCCCTGGTCTAGTGGTTAAAACATCAATTGGAAAGCAAAAGACTATGAGTTCTAGTCTCGCTTTAGCCATGAAACACAGCTGGGTGACTTTGAGCCAGGCACACACTCTTAGCCCAAGCCACCTCACAGGGTCGTTGTGCACAAAATAGCAGGAAGGATGTGTGCTGGATATGTTCGGTGCCTTGAGTTATTTGTAAAAATAATAAAGGCGGCGCAAATAAATAAATATCACAAAGTGCTTGCTTGCCATTAACCTGTATATTTTGAACTAGGGGTTCAAAGTTGTCAGTGACCTACATGCAATGAAGCACTGGCTATTATTCCAGTGCCAAGAAAGCCAGGAAGTTTGGCCATACAGGAAGCTCTTGGAATAACTAGACTTAGAAAGCATGGAACACTGAGATAATGTTGATGTGAACTATTTAGTTTTTAATCCTCAGACTAAGACTACAATATGAAAGGTCTATGCTTCTTTTTCATGTCTGTGTCTTTGGGGGGGGGGGGTGTCAATTCATAAACATAAACAGGGACCTAAATTCAGTAGCATATGCCTAATCCAGCAGCAGAGGTACTTACAGCTAAAGCAGTCATTATCTGGGGAGTAGAAAACCAGAAAACTTTCTCTTTCTCTCCACTTAGAAGACAGTTGAGTAGTACTTTCAGTAAGGTAACAGCTGATAATACTATCTGTACAAGACACACCAAGAAAATAAGAGTAATAAGCAAATAAGAAAAAGATAAAAGATACAAGCAAAATGCAATGTAGAAAATATTAGGTTAACCAAGATTGTATAAAAGTAAATGAAATTTAAATATACAAAAAACATGTAGAAGTGAGTCCCTTAAAATGCCTGTATTCTAATCATATTTAAAAAAAAACATTCCGAAGCTTGCCAGTGCATAGACAATTGGATAGATAAGCAATTACTTAAGCATTGAATCAACCTATTAAGACTGCAACATTATATTTTTCTGAATAGGGGCAATTATTTTTGGTCACGCATGATAATTCGCTTACACAAAAAATCCTAAAAAATAACCCTCGTGTAACTCAGGAACTACCTATAATATAAGATTTAGGGGCAGAGTACGCATTTGGTACTCAGAACGTTTCTGGGTTTAATCCCAACTTCCTCATGCAGAGGGCACAATGGCTCAGCACTTAAAGAGGCTCGGCTTGTCAGCTTGTCAGCTGGAGCGGTTCAAGATCTGAGTGCCTAGCAACAGGGTGAAATCCCACTCCTGCCCAGTTCCTGCCCACCTAGCAGTCTGAAAGCATGCAAATGCGAGTAGATAATATAGGTATCCCTTCAGTGGGAAGGTAACAGCATTCCGTGCACCTTTGGCATATAGCCATGCTGGCCACGTGGCCCTGGAAATTGTCTTCGGACAATGCTGGTTCCCTCAGCCAAGAAACAGAGATGAGTGCCACCCACTAGAGCAGGGGTAGGCAACCTTGGCTCTTTTATGACTTGTGGATTTCAACTCCCAGAATTCCTGAGCCAGCATGGCTCAGCTTGGAAACCTCTCCCTTTCCCCTCAGCATGGCTGGCTCAGGAATTCTGGGAGTTGAAGTCCACGAGTCATAAAAGAGCCAAGGTTACCTACCCCTGCACTAGAGTCGGACATGACTAGACAGGGAAACCTTTAACTTTTACCTTCTTCGTGTAAAAAAATACTCTATGTAAAAAATACAAAAACGGAAAACCTGTTCAGAAACAAAGTAATTCAAAAGCATGGAACCAGATTGAAGGCAAATACTAAGCACCAAGGATTCAAATACATTTTTTTTAAAAATTAACATTGTCCCTACTTCAGGATTTTGTTTCCAAAGATTGCAAACATTCAGTCCCTCAATCAGCAGCCTCAACATGGTCGAAAAGTCATCAAGGGTAG
Source organism: Protobothrops mucrosquamatus (assembly GCF_001527695.2). Taxonomy (NCBI): domain Eukaryota; kingdom Metazoa; phylum Chordata; class Lepidosauria; order Squamata; family Viperidae; genus Protobothrops; species Protobothrops mucrosquamatus. The sequence continues at coordinate 22,345 of NW_015388312.1, forward strand.
CATTCTCCACCAGCTGGGCAATCAGTTCAGTCAAGGGGACATCTAGATCTTGAATCAACTGGCCTGTGACTTCAGGACCTGCAACAGTTCAAGAGAAACCATCATCCAAACTCTTAAGGCCCACAAACTGCTGATAGAGGCCAAACTATTATAGCGCAAAACTTTCCCTCACCTTTTACCCTTTACTTTCCTTTACTCCCCCCCCCCCCGTTTATTTGTCAATTATTGAAATGACAAACCAACCCATTCTTTTTCTTTACAGTGCAATAGACTTAACAGCATTTCTCACACACCAACAACCAGGGCTTTTTTTCCCCTCATAGAACGCCCAGAACAGAGTTCCAGCACCTTTTTTGGATGGAACCTTGTAGGGTAGGCAAGGCGGGTTGTATGACGTGTGTGAGTTCCGGCATCTTTTTTTTTTTTTTTATAGAAAAAAAGCACTGCCAACAACATCTCCTTTTCTGCACCCAGAAGGCAGGAGAAGGATGGAAAATCTAGCCTCTCCTGTCATGTGTACGTCTTGCCAAAATCTCGAATTATTTCTATCAATAGAACTTCTTGTAAATTATAAAATGCATTAGCAGAATTTCACACAGTGGAATAGTCACACCAGGAAGCACAATGCCACTAAAGCTCCTTTTCCAAGATTAATAAAAAAGGTAATTCTGCAGATACTGTTGAACTACCATGCTAAATATTCTTTATCATAGGCCATGATGGTAGAACTGCCAAAAGCTGCATCTAGACAGCCCTTGGTTCCCCCCAACTTCTAAATTAGGCAAGCTGCCACCATTATCAGGTAATTACTGTATTCCACACAACTCTCTGCTTCTCTCTCAGCCAATATAGGCTGTTTTGGGATAGGGGAGGATAGAAGGGGAAACAAGAAGCAATATTCTTCATGCCCAGCAAAGAGATCTAACTAAACAACATCTCCAACCCAGTTTGATATCAGGCAACAATGGAGAAGCCAATGAAATCTTACTGCATTCATCCAACTGGCAGTGATCAACTGTTTTTTCAAAGAAATTAAAACCTAAATTGTATGATTTTAAGTAGCCGCTTTTTGGTGGCTTCAGTTCGTGTTCCCAAAAAAATCCCCAACAGCTCAATTATGGTTCCTAGAGTCTGCCCCAAAACAGATAGGGCCCAACCTTTTAGAACCGGTTTTGTACTAAAGAGAGAGGATTAGGATGTCTTTAAGGAATCAAACATTATCCCCTAAAACAGAGGTCTCCAACCTTTTTGATTTGGTGGCCTGGAAAGGGAGGCAGGAACCGCTACGTGCACACGTGCAAAGGGGGGGGGCGGTATAAGCACCGGTGGGATGCTTGGAGTGGGCTAGCACCGATGGGAAACTTGGGGGTAGGGCGGCGCTAATGCCGGCAGGATACTATGGGCGGCACTAGCACCGTTGGAATGCTCTGGAGTGAAGCGGTGCTATGCGGTGGGACACTCGGGGTGGCGGTAGCGTGAGTGTGGGGGGGTGAGTGCCATCCCTTCACACGGCCTGGTGGCCAAGCGGCCATGGCCCAGTAGTGGGCCATGGCCCACAGGTTGGGGACCCCTGCCCTAAAAATTCTAGGAACCACAAGAAAATCAGGCAGATTGTCCAAAGCCCACCAAAAATACACTATGGTGTATTATGGTAAATTCGTATCACTGAATGTGTTTCCAACAGGCCAGGAAGTACATAAAGGTAAAAGGAATAGGATTATAAACAAAAGAACACTGACATCTCCTAATCTCTATTGAAGATGTTATCTAGCCTGGTAACGAAACATTTGGAAACTAACCCACAAGCTCGGACAATAAACCTTCACCCTCATTTTAAAGTCACATCACAGCCATGATAGACAAAAGCATGTTTAGAGATGCCATTAATCTGCCATTGCTGGCCATCCATAATAATTCTGACCTGTCACCTCTTTCATAATCTTTATTATTCCTGGGTGCTGATTTTTTGGTCCTTGCTCAACACTGGCTCTCTGGAACTGTTTCTAATCTACCATCTCCCTTCAATTTTTAGAAGAGGAGTGAAGAAATAAGAATTGCACTTCCTTACCTGCAAGTAGTTTTCTGACTGAATTAAATACTGCAACAGAAGTTACGTGTGGTGGATACAGTTCCGGCATGGAACAGAAAACAGACAAAAACTGCAAAGCAGAGTGAAGGAACTGGAGGTTATTATGTGCCAAGTCAAGTTCTCTCAATATTTGCACACAAAAGCTTTGATATAGTTCCCTGTGAAAAAGCTGCCAGTTTTTGCTTGACTTCATGGGATCTTGTAGTTCATTCTCACCAGCTGCAGGAACCACAGATTGAAAACAAGATGAATCCGCTTTGAGAAGAATAGTAATGTATGGTATAAAAGCCAAAGGTAATGGCTGGCCTTTTCTGTTGTTTCTAAGGCAGAACTTGACAGTTGTTCCTGTTTGCAACATGGCCTGTTTAAGAAAAACAGGTAGCATTCCTGAAATCTGTAGTTTTCCACCCGGTTGTTGTTGCAGGTACGTAGCCAGAACATGACACAATGAAATTAATGCCACTAGAACAACCTGGTCAGCTTCAGCGCTCCAATGGTCAGACTGTCCAGAACTTGTATCACATGGTTGGCAACTTGTTATGAAAGACAGGAAATTTTCCAGGTTCAGTTTCACACTCTGCCTCCTTTCTAGGATGACCTGAAGATAGTGTTCCAAAAAGATTTGGAGCTCATGAAGAAATCCATCCCAAGCATCAATCTTCAAGACTCCGCCAAAGGTCTTGCAGACTGCAAACATAGAGGTGAAGAGAGCTTTGAGAACATCACTAGCGTGCAAAACCTTGAAGGATGAGTTTGCATGTCTTCCGGCCTGTAAGCATGCTAGAAGGTGGAAGCAGGCTGCCAAAAACTTTAAATATAAGGCTTTGTTGGAAGAAATGCTTGCCCTGGTATTAACTGTCAAAGAAATCAACAGAAGAAAGCATCGTGTGAAATCCAAAGGAAAGAAGCTGTCTACATTCAATGCTGAAATGACCTCTAGTATACTCAAGAGCTCTTTGATATGTTCTTCTTCCAAGGTAGCGTAAGAGCCGTCTTTCGCTAATGACAGTACATTGAGAGCAACTTTCTCCATAACTGCCCAGGAGACTGAAAAGTCATGGCTAGACCTTATGCTGGCTGCATGACCAGAAGGGATAGCTTCACACCACGGAGTATCTCCTGCACACAGCAACTGAAGAGGCTGACTGGCAATATTTGGAAATGTAGACGAGAGAAGACTAGCACAGCGCTGAATTATTTGGCTTAGGAAAAAACAGTGCAGCATCTGCAGCTCTGGAAGAAGAGAGCTGTGCAATAAATCCTTAGATAGGTTCTCCATTGTGAATAGGAAATCGTCCTCATCAGCAAAAGTTACCTGGGTTTGCTTAACCAATAGTGTTTTCAGGAGCACCTCCGCAATATGCTCTGTATCATTCTCAGAAAGATAGGGAAACAGGACAGGAAGATTTGAGAGTACCAGGTGCCAGTGTGCCACTGGATAAGTAAGAGTAGTTATACTACTTGCAATACCATCCCAGGGTTCCAATTCTTCTTTCTTCAGGGAAGCTCTTCCAGACTGAAGAATGAAAGCCGCAGCACTCTGCAATGTCTGATGCAATGCCTCTGTCCAACTGGTGGTGTGCATTAGCATCTTCTTCATTTTTTGAAGCACCAGCCATTCAGTACAGTAGCTGCTCATTGGGGAGGAGCCCTTTGTCAGCTTATCTATCTTCTCCCAACACTCTGCATCTAAACCAGGAAACATGGCTGAGAAGTCCCAGTTTTCTTCAGAAGAATCATCAAGCAATGGGGCTAAGGGAGAGCTATACTGCTTGCAGTTTAAGACAAAAAGAGTATCGCTTTCTACCCAGACACAAGCAAGAAGAAGAGCTGAATTACTGATCTTCTCTGTCCAAAGCTCAAGTTCTGTTTTTTCTGCCTCAGAACTTTTCAGCAGGTCAAATAAAACTTGGATGACATTCTTCCGCATTGTCTCCAGGAGGTTCTGGGTACGACGCACAACAGTCAACGGAGTGGAATCATCTAAACTCTTCATGTGGAAGAGAACAGAAAACAGCAATGTGCTTATGGACAGAAGCTTTGAGGCTGTGTCGGAATCCCCCTTGACATGCGGAATGACAAAAGTCTGACACTTCTCCATCGCGAGGGCTACTATATCCAGTACCTGGTTGGATGGCAGATCCAAAAGACACTCACATAGCTTGGCCCTGATACCGGCTGGCAACAGTGGGAGTCTTGACTCTTCTGCAGCAGGACGCAAAATGACTGATAAGATTTCTTGGAAGAGATTTTGGAACTGGCGCAATTTGGTGTAAGTGGAGAAGACAGTGCTAACAAGGGCTGTCTGAGCTTTCTTTGTACGTGGTTCAAAGACCTCTGCATCAATCCAAGCCAAGGCCACCAAGTCATCCAAATCAGGATCCACAATCAAGTGATTTAATGAAATCAAGGCCTTGAGACATCTAAACCAGGCAGGTATGGTGGCCTGCGAATGATTCATCAGCAACTGTGCTAACTGACGGTAAAAATTAAACTGGACTGCCTTGTGCCGAATCCGATCAGCAGCCACATTATAAATATTACTGCTCAGCACCAAATTGAGAAGCTGCTCCACTGCAAGCAGCTCCGAGCTCCATTCTGATGCTGGGAGCTGGTTGTCCCAAAGATTCCCTCGCAGGCAAGAAATCCGTAAGCAGTCGTAAAGTTTGGTAAGCATGTGAAAGCAGACCAAATGGTCTTCCGGCTTATTGTAAGTATCTAAAAAGAGCTTGAAAAGCAGAGGCACTGAATGCGCTACCACTTTTCCATGAAGAGCTTGTTCGCAAAAGGCGGCATCTCTTAAAGAAGTCTGGATTGAATTGGTTGGGAGAAGCACATTTTTCAAGCCTCCTTTCTTTGTGCCAACAGATTCCTTCTCTGGCAACAGCTCATCTCTGTAGGACGACAAGAGCTCCTGTTGGAAAATACCAGCCTTGAGCAAAGTCTCTACATGATTTCGGACTTCCTTGCTGAGATGTGGCTGAAGGCGATCATCAGCTGCATCAGTCCGTACTTTCACTGTTAGCAAGTATCTAAGCAACAGGCATGGCTGCAGCAGTTGTTGGATCACTTGTCCGAATACGCGATTTGCATTGGTTTGCTGCCGCTGGATTAGAAGATATTGCCTGAGGCTCAGTTGAAGGACATCAAACAACTGGAGGGATACAGGATTTTCTGATGATAACTGCCAACAGGTTAGCCAGGACAACTTACTCAGAAGATGTACCAGAAGTTCAAATTTTGCAGTATAAACTATCGAAAGAGGAGGTTTGGAAAGGATGCCGCTACAACAGCTTAGCACTGCCTTGACATTCTTCAGTGTTTTTTGATTGTAAGCAAGAGAAAGATTTTCATTTATGACCTAAAGACGAGACAAGATACAAAACAGAAGTTATGTTCAAGGATCTGTATCTAAATTGAACTCAGTTTCTTCTTGTATATTTATTATTATCTGATAAATCACGTGATATAAACAATTTTTCCCCTCCTTTTACATTTTACTCATTTAAAAATTGCACTACCATCTGTTCTGGCTCTTTGTAATGACAGTAATTATGGAAATTCAGCCTTATCTTGAGGATCCAAAAGCAGACAGACAAAACATCCTTTACAAATGGATTAGAGATAAGGAAGGTTCTATAAAGGTGAAAATCAAATCAGGCAATGACTTTGTAAAAAAAAAATTTATCATTTTTAAAGCAATGTGTGTTTTAGTGGAATTTCACTCAAAAGAAGCATTTCTTGTTGTCAAGCCCCACATAGTTGGCGCCTACGAACAAAGAACCACACCAGAATCCAGAAAGGCATATTTAATACAACTCAGAGGTAAAAATATAGGTGACCCTGAGGACACAGATAAACCTCCAAGTGGCCTCAATGACTGCCAGAAAGAGGGCTAAGATGACTGCAAGAAATATAAATCCTTCCATTCTCCACCATTCAGTCAGAACTGAAGAAACTTCTTGGATGAAAAGCAAAACATCTTCAAGCAAAAACAAAGAAAGTTCAATTGCCTTTTGAAAAACTACCTTTGGGACAACCATGACTTGGATGACTGAAAATCTCCACAGACATTCAGGTAAAAATATAAGCTGGAAATCTTAAAAGTCCCTAGGCAGTCTGGGAGCATTTCCTTTCTATCACACACACACACGCACACCGATATCAAGGTTGTGCTGTCTTGTTTCACATCAGCTGAATCCTCCATCTGCTTCTCATAGTCTCTCATATTTTCCCACTAAAAAACAAAACATCTTTTATCTATCTCCGGAAGTCAAAAATATTATGCTCTTTTAAAACTTTACAACAATTAGTGGCATTTTGTTCTTGAATAACATGTAAGTAGTCAAGTGTAACAATCAATATTCTTTGGCTGGGAAGATATGGCATCTAGTATGTACATTTAAAAGTGTAATGTATTGTTCTAAATTCTCATTCATAATTCTATCTCAGGAAGATACGTATTAATTCTTTAAAAAAACACCCCTATCTATAGCTACAATGTACAATAGTGATACTAAGTTAAAATGTCTAACTATTGAACATACTGGTATCAGACAATATTCCTGCGAGTACCAATATATTTCTATGTGCTGAATATACATACTTGCTTATAGATATTTATAAATGACTGCTGGATTGCCCAAGCTGGCATCTCCCAGATGTGTTGTAACAGCAAACAATTCCATGGCTGGAATTCTTTGAGTTGCAACCAAGACACAACTGGAGACAGCTAAACTAGGAAAAGCTGTTCATAAAGAAATATAGCTTCCAGAAAGTATCAGATTATTATGGGAGAGTTGCAAAAAAATTTGCAACAGAAATTGTGATTTAAAGAGAAAAGTTTCAGCAGATAGTCAGCAAGGTCTCAAAGCAATCTGGGCACTATTTCCAAAGGAAGATGGATCTGTGTAAAAGTTTATTTCTTTATAAACATACCTGTGCAATTGTAAAACGCAGGGTTACCATTTTTCCATCCTTGAAGAGATTCTGCAGCTTTTTGCTGTGAATGATGCCATCCAGGTAAATCCAAAGCTTCTCAATTATTTCATCTGGCAATTCAAGTTTCTTATTGTAGCAGGAAACCAAGCTATGACTCACCCAATCGAGTAAGACCTGTATCCACCAAAATACCCATGCATACATATTAACAATGATTATTTTAGATAGGATAGTGACACAAATCAGTTTGAGGCAAATAATGTGATTCCTAAAAATAAACAGATCTGTTTCACTAATACAGGACATGGAAGGGCAACTCAATACTTATGTATAAATGGCAGGCTTCCAGTATTGCGATTAAAGAGATGACAATATCAAAACACAGAGATTCATTCTACTTCCTTATTAACAGTCCTCACTACCTTGTACATCTGTTATATAGCTTGCAACTAAAGCTGCCTGTATTTGTAAGACTATATCTGGGCACATATGATCTTTTTCTTTTCTTTTCTTGTTCTTTTCTTTTCCTCACAATCAGAGACATCTCCCAGTTTCCAAAACTCCCATCAAAGATTATTTAAGCTTAAAATTTGGATTCTATATGTATTGGATGTGGATGATGTGACCCTTCCAAAAATACACTAAGGCTACATTTTCACATGCATGGAAATACTAGGAACTTCAGTGCAATAGAACAATACATTTAATTTTACATGACAAAGAGAAACATAGATAAGACCTACTAGTACAGCGGTTCTCAACCTATGGGTCGCGACCCGATTTGGGGTCGATCAACCATTTCACGGGGGTCGCCAAGCAAGGCTGTCCGCCATTTTTTTGGTCCATTTTTCCCCCTTTTCCAGCGGGTGCCTTACCTCCCTTGGGTTGGCCAGCTGGTGGTCGGCCTGCTCCGTCTCTGCCGCTTGCCAGCTACGCCTTGGCCGGCGCAGGGGGCGGAACCACTCATGCGCGGCGCTCCCGGGCAGGGAAAGTCCTCGACTTACGACCGGTTGGGTAGTCCTCGACTTACGACCGGTTTAGTCCTCGACTTACGACCGGTTTAGTCCTCGACTTACGACCGGTTTAGTCCTCGACTTACGACCGGTTGGGGGGTCGCGGCATTAAAAAGGTTGAGAACCACTGTACTAGTATATAACTACCGTATTTCCCCAAAAATAAGCCCCAGCCCCAAAATAAGACCTACCCTGATTTTTTGGGGTGCACCTAATATAAGCCATACCCCCAAAATAATCCCTAGTTGGGACCCTGCCCACTCTGTCCCACCTCACTGCTGCAATGGGGCAGGAAAGCACGTCGCGCCACTGCCGCCACGAGGCGAGGCAGGCGGGGGAGGGGTGGAGCTGCCCCATGCACCCCGCTTCCTTCAGGGCCCCCCAGTCAGGCCATTCCTTGCTCGGCGACCTTCCCTTTCACTCCCCTCCCAAACCGGACTGCCATGCTACGGAGGATGGGTGGGGCAGGCCTGGTCCCCCTCCACCATTTTGGAGCCAGTGGGGAGTGATGGCGAAAGGCTCTGCTGCTGCTGTGCACCGCAGGAGGGGCTTTCTTCGTGCTTCACCCCATAGATCACTTGCCCGGCGGCAGCTGCTGCCTCCTTCTCCTCCACCAACTCTCCCATGGCTTGCACCGTGACCAGGCGGCAGAAGCCTCCCCCGCCGCCTCCCTCCACCAGCCCTAAATATGGAAAATAATGAATTATTCTCACAAATTACAAAAGGTTTTCTGTTACTAACAGACCCTTAACTGTAGATAAGTTGCTATGTACAGACTTAACAAAATTCAGTCCTTATATAGCATACTAAATCACATGTCTCTGGTTTCAGTCAATGTTGGCCTTGTGTGCCCAGGGATATGTCCCATGTTCCCAGTAATATCAGAGGTGCCACCATATTAGGAATCCTTAATTGTGACTAGATGGCAGAGTTAATAACTTTTTAGTTTGGTTTCAAAGGACAATGTACTAATTTATAAAATAAAGCAATAAGATCTATATCTGCATGGCACATTGGTATTTCATGGATGAAATCCAATGTTAAGAGTATGTTTCTGCTTGAATTACAGATCTTTTCTTTCTCCAACCTTCTGCATGTCCTCAAAATCTTTTCATGAAGCAGCTGCAAAAAGGCAAGGAAATCTCCCTTTTCTCCTTTAAAAATCCACCTAAAATGTGGTCAAAATTGTTGTCCTCCAAATATACTCTTCATTAGGGAAAGAAATATTTTTAACAAAGACAATGTAGCCTGCGAGTCCCCTGGACTGCAAGGCAATCAAACCGGTCAGTCCTAGAGGAGATCAACCCTGACTGCTCTTTAGAAGGCCAGATCCTGAAACTCAAATACTTTGGCCACCTAATGAGAAGGAAGGACTCACCGGAGAAGAGCCTAATGCTTGGAAAGACTGAGGGCAATAGAAGAAGGGGACGACAGAGAATAAGGTGGCTGGATGGAGTCACTGAAGCAGTAGGCTTGAGCTTAAATGGACTCCAGAAGATGGTAGAGGACAGGAAGGCCTGGAGGAATATTGTCCATGGGGTCGCGATGGGTCGGACACGACTTCGCAACTATCAACAACAGCAATATAGCCTTAAAGGTAGGTAAACTTTAAAAATGGTGAAAGAAAGGCACTAGATGTTTACAAAAATATCCAGTACTGTATATTTACATTTCCTTCAAACACAATTTCTAACATTACAGAAATATAGTAAGAATGGTGTGTTGTGATAAAAACATCCTCTCATGAAAAACAAAACAATTTGACATTTGTGCTATTCAAATGCTTCTTCGAATATCAAATTAATTCTCATCCACTGTCACTTAAACTTAGATAAAATAAGTGATTAAAAAGTTTTAAATAACTAAGCTCCCTTTTGGTTGAAGAAAGAGTGCCAAGCGGGTTCAAGACTCCCTAATATAAAAACAGCATGGAAAATCTTTTAAGGCAGAAACTTGGCCCTTTTATGACACGCTGGCTGAGGAATTCTGGGAGTTGAAGTCCACAAGTCATAAAAGGGCCAAGTTTGAGGACCCTGTTTTAAGGGAAAACATATAATGAAATACATTACTTGTTCTTTGTTTGGAAGGAAACATTGGTGAGAAATCCATGCAAACCGGGCCAACTTGAGTTTGTCCTCCCAAGATGTCTTTGAGCTTTTCAGCTTCAGATGAATGCCAGAGTAAACTGCAGCCATGGAAGGAGCACCTGAAAATTATTTCAAGCTGAATATTAATTATATTTCTAGCCAAATGTTCATGACAGCTCCTTAAAACTGCTGCATATCTGTTCCGGTCTACAGTATAGTTGATACCGGTTGAAAAAAGCAAGTTCTATAATTCAATTCTCATACCTCTTAAGAATTCATTGGTGGTACAGGTAGTCCTCAACTTATGACCGCAATTGAAACCAGAATTTTCATTCCTAAGCAAGGTGGTTGTTAAGTGAGTCATGCCCAATTTTACAATCTTTTTGCCACAGGTTTCCCCATTGACTTTATTGTTAGAAGCCAGATGGGAAGGTTGCAAATGGCAATCACGTGACCCTGGGATGCTGGAACCCTTTGCAAATACATGCTGTTGCCAAGTGCGGAAATTTTGATCATGTGACCAGAAGGATGCTGCAACAAGTCACAAGTGCAAGAATCGGTCATAAGTCGCTTTTTTTGAAGCTGTTGTAACTTTAAACAATCACTAAATGAATGGTTGTAAGTCAAAGACTATCTGTAGTCATTTACAAGTTTGCATTTACACCGCCTGTCCACCATTGTAATATTGGGATAAAATAAAAAACAAATGCTAGTCAACTTTGAAGGGTTACTCTAACACCACTGGGGGACCTTAAATTCCTTTTCTGGTGCTTAAGAAATAAAGAGAATATCTGCTGAAGGAAAAAATAATCTAATGTTAAGAGATGCCTAGATTTCCTTTCATAAGCATTTCAGCAGAATAAACAATGTTTTGAAGGATCTGCTCTTTCCTAATTAGAATCAAGCTGTAAGCCAAGGGTAGGCAGCTATGGCCCCTTTATGACACATGAACTTCAATTCCCAGAATTCCTGAGACAGACATTCTGGGAGCTGAAGTTCACAGATCATAAAGGCGCCATAGTTGCCCACCCCTGCTGTAAGCTGTATCCCCAACAGATAATAGAGTTGGAAGGGACTTTGGAGGTCTTCTAGTCCAGTGCTTTTCAACCCGTGGTACACGTACCACTGGTGGTACTTCGGCACCTAGCAGGTGGTACACATACAACAGGTTGAAAAGCACTGTAACAAAAAAAGTGCAATAGAATGGAATAGAATAGAACAGAGAATAATAACTTTGTCACTTTGAATGTACACTAATCGGCATACATTAAAATGAAATTTTGTTGCATACAGCTCTCAAAGGGTCACCACCTCCAATATATACTACATAAAAATGACAAAAATAAATACCGAATTATGCATATACCCAAATATTATATGACAGAGAAACAACATTCTAGTTCCAGTTATGTATACATGTGCAGTGTATAGTGGGGGGGAAGAACTAAAGGAGCAGCAGCGCCGCACAGGCTTGTGGGAGAATCAACTGTAGCTGCTGTGTTGCCAGGGCTCTGCTGAGCGCCCAGGATCTGTGCGCGGCTCCAGCTGATTGGCGCTTCCAGGAGCAAAATGGAGCTTGGGGGAGAGGAGTCAGCTGGAGTTGCACCGAAGAGAAAAAGAGGAGGCGGAGAAGAAAGAAGAGGATATAAAAGGAGGTGGTTTTGGTGGGAAAGGGAGAGAAAGAGATACGACGAAGAGAGGCTTCTTTGAGACAAAGGGAGAGAAGGAGATAGAACAGTGCAAAGATTAATGACAGAGAAACAGGCACAGGTTTCTCGTGAAAAGTGTGATAAGTGGGTCTACAGATAGTCCTCAACTTATGACCACAATTGAGCCCAAAATTTGTGTTGCTGTGAGAAATTTGTTAAATGAGTTTTGCCCCATTTTATGACTTTTCTTGCCACATTTGTTAAGCAGTTGTTAAATTAGTAACACAGTTGTTAATTAGTCTGGTTTCCCCATTGACTTTGCTTGTCAGAAGGCTGCAAAGGGGAATCACGTGACCTTGAAACACTGCAACCATCATAAATATGAATCAGTTGCCAAGCATCCGAATGTAAATCACGTGACCCTGGGGATGCTGCAATGGTCATAAGTGTGAAAAATGGTCATAAGTGATTTTTTTCAGTAACAGTCACTAAGCGAACTGCTGTAAGTTGAGGACTACCTGTACTTTTATCACTTTTTTCATTTTTTTTTGGTCATCAAGTTTTTGACACCTTCCTAGGCGACTGATGGTACTCGAATATTTCCATATCCTAAAAATGGTACAATCTGTGAAAAGGTTGAAAAGCACTAGTCCAACCCCCTGTTCAAGCAGGAGCCCCTATACCATTTCATACAAGTAGCTGTCCAGTCTCTTCTTAAAAGCCTCCAGTGATAAAGCACTCTCATCTTCTGAAGGCAAGTTGTTCCACTGGTTAATTGTTTTCACTGTTAGAAAATTTCTCCTTAATTCTAGGTTGCTTCTCTCCTTGATTAGTTTCCATCTATTGTTTCTTGATCTGCCTTCTGGTACTTTGGAAAATAGGTTCAGAGAATAGTATCAGAGAGTGAAAAGGGCAAACTGGCAGTTTAGAAAACCAACTAGCTAACCAAGTGCACCTAAGCACAGTAAGTCATGTTAAGATTACCACTTCATTCTATGACAGCCTTCTCCTACCTTTTCCTGTTCTTATAGTAGCAAGGTGTGTCCTCAGTGAGACTGTGCATAGAGATTAGATATATATCAACGCTGAGCAGCACTTCAAGTGCACTGTCCAAAAAGGGTTTGCAGCACCCAGAAAAAGGTACTGATTCTTTAAGGTAAAGATAAGCGCTACACATACCATGCAATTATGGGGATATGACTGTTTCAATAAAAACTGTTCAAATCAATAAAGTTTCTTGTCTCTATCATTGTCAAACCCCTGTTTACTATTAAGTTTGAATATGCACATTAACTAATCAGATTCTTACTGCTGATTTGCTGACTGCTTACTTATTATAGACTTTATTATAGATTTACTATAGTGTCTTCCCCCAGACATAGAAACAACCTACCCAAATGGTCTGTCATTTCCAAATTCATGTAAGAAACACTTCAAACACCCTGCCAGTAGTTTTCATACAGCAACCACAATCCCATCTCAGTATCATTCAGTTCCAATGCTAACATCAGGATTTCAACACAGTGCCCCATGAAAACATACAATCAGCAGGCATACTTGTGCCTTCTATGTTTTAAACTATAACTTCAATCCAACCTAACTTTGCATGACTTACAGTTAAAGAAAAGAATGAACAACCATTTGTCTGAAACGGTATATGGCTTTCTGCTTGAGCAGGGGGTTGGCCTAGAAGACCTCCAAGGTCCCTTCCAACTCTTTTATTCTGTTATATCTAGCATATGCCCTGCTAAGGGTCCATGCCTCGCCATCAACTGACCCCCAACCAAATTAAGAAGCAGTAAATTCAGAGCAGACTATATAACTTCCAGGAAAGTTTGCCTTTTAACACAAGAAATAAAAGGGCTTCCCCGTGGTTTCCCCCTCAGAATCGCTTATCTGAAATGTTAAGTTTGCAAACCGAATGAGAGCTGCTTACAAATCAGTCTGCAAAAGACCGGCTTCTAACTACCTTCCAAAACTTGCCGCTCTGCCAGATAACAGCTTCCAGAGTCCCTTGCTGGTAGATCACTAAAATAAAGAGAACTGGCTTCACTTCCACCGTCCACCTATTGCTTAGGCACAAGTTACGTTAGCGAGAGGATGCGGAGGACTGTAATCCAACCCAGCTTCAAGGCTACTCTGATGGCCGGCGCGCATTTGCACAGTCCCGCGGACCCTCCGGCAGGCTTCCTCCGGCCCGGGACGGCTACGGCGGGGAGGACACCTTCCTCTTCCCACGAGCTTCCCAGATGCCCCACGCACGTGTTCCTCCTTCCGGAACCTCCTCGTGCTCTTCTCGGTCACCTAATTATCCGGATGAAGGGAACCGGGCAGGCCTTCCTAGCTGAGCGTCGAAAAGAAAGAGCGCCTTCCCATTGGCTAGAAGGCCACGCCTGCGCAATCGCCTTTCTCCCTGCCTTTCCCTCTCCCCCCCCCCTCCCCACCCCGGTTTCTCCGAGTCAGTTCCGTCAGTCATGGAGCGGCGGTTTTCAGCCGCGACAGTCATCGAGCTCACGCCGCCAGCCCTTGCAACGCGGGACGTCCGAGCCAGCTTAGTTTGCAGAAGACTCACCCAGGAGGAAAAACTGCTCGCGCCACCACCGGAGCCCGCGATCTTCGCAACCACCAGCAGCAACAGCGGCGGAGTCGTCTCGCGCGGCTGGGCGCAGTGACTGACGGCGCGAACCCAGGAATTCTGCCGCGTGCCTGCATTAGGAATCACCCACGTTCGCCGCGGCTAGCGCGCTCCCTTTCTCTGCCTCTCTCCCTTCTTCCACGCCTGCAATGCTCCAGTGAGTATATTTCTTCCCGGCGGAGCAGCCCCTTTGCTCGGGCGGGTGGAGAGTCGAGACAAGCCGAGCTGCGCGTGGCGCTCTCGGGCCCTCCCTGGGTAAAGTCGGGCTCTTGGCTTCGGTTTTTCCCCTCTTCCCGCCGGTGCAGCTGCCGGTGCGGCAGGAAGAGCTGGGTGTCTTCTCGCTGTGCATGCTTCCCGATCATCTTTTTATCCCTCTTTTCTTGCCTCCCTCCCCGTGTTTTTGCAAGTGCTTTCCCTGGGGACGGATGTGGCGGAAGAGGCATAGAAACGGGAGATCGTTTGTACATCTTGCCTTGTTAAGGTTTGGAGCGTGAAGCCACAGTCCGTGAAACTTTTGAATAAGTGGACTTTATATTTGGCCGCCGTGTATTAGGTTATGTTTCATCTTTTGCTTTCTTGATACTGAGCAAATAGAAATCCGCTTAGAGTTTAAATAAAATAGCCACAGTAGGGATTAGCAGTAATTTTAATTCTATTGTACTGTTCGAAATATCATTATTGCTTATTGTACAGAAACAGTTGACGACCCAAGACTGTTGGTATGTCAGGAGTAGTATTTAGGGGGACATGTCTCTGATTGATGGAGAAAAAAATATCATTTGCAGGCTGAACAATTAGGAGGGGAGGCAACAATTCAGCCAGCATGGTAAGTTATGAAAGTTATGGAAAGCCACAAATTCCCCACCTATGATATCACCCGGAGTATTCATAATCAATACTACTGTATAATGTTGCAAATTGTTTGCAAATAAAGATTTCCAAGCAATTTAAATTTGATGGGTGCCATGAAATCTAAAAAGTTAGATTCTCAGTGAATACAGTGATTATGGTTTATTTGATCAATAGACTGGTTAAAAACATTGTTCTATGTGATGTATAAATGAAGCCAGTGACAATTTGAAATTTTCTTTGACAAAATCCTTGCCCAACATTTTGTTAAGGTTTTATTTTAAAAAAAACACATAAGCCTAAAAGTATTTCATTGTCATAAATCCTATCCATCTCAAAGTGCTGAAATCTAAACACTACCTTCTAATATTGTATGAGGGGTTCTCTCGGACTGAAATATGGCAGAGACTTGCAGCTTACAGTAACTATGTCTCAAGAAAATTCTACATACATGATTTTACTGTTTCCTTGCAATTAAAATTCTGCTCTTTCTTTGAAGGTCATGAAACGTGTACGCACCGAACAGATTCAGATGGCTGTTTCCTGCTATGTCAAGCGCAGGCAGTACGTAGACTCAGAAGGTCCTCTGAAACAAGGGTTGCGCTTATGCCACACAGCCGAAGAAATGGCAGCTAATCTAACAGGTATGCAAGAAAGGAACAATGAAATTACTTTTATAGTACTACGAAATGTCTAAGCATTTACTTTGAATATACTTGGGAAGAGACTGAACATAGTGAATCCAATTCAGCAGCATTCGGCAGGGGGGGGGGGACTCAGAAAAGTCAAAATGATAGCCAGGAATACTTGATCAAAGTCCTATGCTTTTTGCATGAACAATGCACTTAAGGAGTAGGATTTTTATTACATAGTTGCAACTACCATCTTGACTTATTTGATATCCTCTGCAGACATCTGTGTAAGCAGGATTGTAATTGAAATGATTTATTTATAAATATTTTCGTAATTATAATAATTAAAAATAATTTCATAATTATAAAACTATTTATTTTTTATTTATTGTATTCCATCTTCATTATTTTTACAAATAATTCAAGGTGGCGAATATATCCAACAGATCTTCCTCTTATTTTCTTTCTAACAACAATTCTGTGAGGTGGGCTGGGTCAGAATGAGAGAGAATGACTAACCCAAACCTGCTAAGCCTTTTCCGTGGCTAAGGTGGGACTTGAACCCAGAGTGTTCTGCTTTCTAGCCCTGTGCCTTAATCACTTGACTAAACTGGTTCTTTAACTAATCAGTTAATATTTGCAAGGAAAACTTGCTAGAGATTTTGAAATAATAATAAAGTTGGAAGGGACCTTGGAGGTCATCTAGTCCAACCCCCCTGCTCAGGCAGGAAACCCTATACCATTTCAGACAAATGGCTGTCCAGTCTCTTCTTAAAAACTTCCAGTGTTGGAGCATTCGCCAGAAGATATAATGAAACATCTGCTAATGCTGAATGTTTGAAAGTGACTCATTTGGGAACTGCATCTTTAAATTATTACTGTATATCTTGAAAACTGCACTTTTATTGATTTAGTTAATTAGTTAAATTAACCACTGAATTGGAACATTTATTTCATAAGTGAAATTAAAATTATGGGAGGTTGTGTGGTTCAGAAGTGTATATGTTCTAAACCTATGAGCTCATACATATTTAAAATCTTGGTGTGGTGATTCTGGGTTCTATGGATATATTAAAATCTAAATGACTTAAGGATGTTATGTCATTTTTGGACAGTTCTATAAGAAATAATTGCATTTTAAAACAGCAATAAAGTGTGCAACTTGAAGTTATGATTGGGGGGGGGGGGGACATACCAGGGACCATACTTATATAAGCAACTACATTAGTTTTTTGTTTGAAATCTATGTTGATCTACTTTTTCAGGTTATATGAGAGGAGTTCATCTCTATGCAAACATCTTATGTGTTTTTTCGATGAATATGTTGGAGGCATTATTAGTGTATTTGAGTATGTGTGTCTAAAACAGTAAAAACAGCTTCATAGGAAAAAGGATAAATGCACTGCTCATTCTTGTTTATTTATTTATTTATTTATTTATTTTGATTTATATCCCGCCCTTCTCCCAACGGGACTCAGGGCGGCTCACAACATATTTAAAAACAGAAACGTATTTACAATCCCCACCAAATAAAACCAATTAAAACCAAATATTTAAAGTTGTGCTGTTTAAAATTTTTCTTAAAATAAACCCGATTTAAAATCCTCCCTAGGCCAGGCCCGCTTGCTGGAAAAGCCATGTCTTGAGGGCGCGGCGGAAAGTAAGGAGATCCGGAATCATCCGGATCTCGGGGGGTA
>NW_015388312.1:40690-58501 GCF_001527695.2 Protobothrops mucrosquamatus
TTTGCAGTGATGCTGGAATTCATGTTAAATTACCTTAGCCAAATCTTCAGAGCTCATTATTTTTGTATAACTTGTGTAAATCCACAGACAATGAATGCAAGACTCTAATTAAATTAATAGAATTTAAATTATGTAGGATTTGCATGGCACAAGCTGATTAAGATATATTCCTAGTTCCTAAAGTGTCTTTTTTCCATTTTTGAGAACTATTAGCCAACGTAACTGCAAAAGTTGCTTCTAGATTTCTTGTGGGATTTTTATGGGATGCTAACAGTGAAATTTAGGTTTCCAGCTTGATAGGAAACTAATTAATTGTAGAGGTTCCACTATAAGCACAATCTGTAGTGATGCTGAGCCACAGATCTAGCCATCCTGAGGGGTTATTTGTAGACATAATCTAGAAAATTACTTCAGTCTCACAATGGGATGAATCAAACCAGTGCTCAGGAAGGAAAAGAGATTTTATGCCCCTCTGGCCCTCTCAGTTCTTTGCTTGCCCCAAAGGTGGAGAGGATTTGCTGAAAGGGATAGGCTTCCTAAAAAAATCAGACAAAGGTATATTTTGCTAGCAGGAGCTCTTTGATCAGAGTCTCTGCCTTTGATTGCCTGAAATAACTCATTTTGCATCTCTCATGCCACAGTACTGCATATAGAAATGCCTCAGTGGAATTTCAGAGGACGGGGAAGGTCTCTTTCCTTCATTCCTCTCACCCATGTTCCTTTTAAAATTGTGTAAGATCTGTTCATACAGTTAGTGAAGCCCTCTTTGGCTTAATTGGGATTCTAGATTGCATAGATAGCTATACTAAAGGTAAAATTAGTATGAGTACAGTTCTTCAGATTTTATGGTGGACATTTAGATGGACATCTAAAAATGGTGATGGATTATATGGTTATTGAATAATCTCCACTTAATTTAGGAATGGGCCTAACTCAAAGGAAATAATGTATTCCAACATTTCATGTGCCATCAATTTTTTGTGATAGTAGTCTCTGATAACAAGATATGCTAAATACTGATTTTTGTGTTTGTGTGTGGCATAGTTAATTTAGTTACATATGTGAATTCATTCTATATCGTGAAAAAAGTAAACTTGATTGATAGAAATATAAGCCATTACCTTAACAATCTTAACTTGTTTGTAAACTTTACATACAGAGAAGAAGTATACCAAGAATGGGGGATTATTTTCAACCTGATTAGTACCCTTTCCATTTGTCCTATAAAAATAATGGAAACTGGTGTTTAGTAGATTGTTTTAAAAATGCAAAAGTTATGTATTTGAATAAAAAAAGCAGCAAGTTACATTGCAGCATTCAATGCCTTTGAAAGCCAATTATCTTATTTTTGTTTATTTTTTTAGTACAATCTGAATCGGGTTGTACAAATGTGATTTCTGCTGCGCCCTGCTTAGCAGAGCCCCAACAATATGAAGTACAGTTTGGGCGGTTGCGGAACTTTCTGACAGGTGAGTAAAATCCAGATTGGAGTTATAGATTTGTTAAGTGAAAAGTTCCTTGACATTGTATGCCAGATTTAAAGGTCAAGCAGATTTTTCCAACACTGCATGTATGCTTTTGTAGACAGTTGCATAACTGTTGTATTCATACATTTGCAAATGTTAACATTCTGACTAGGGAACACTCAAACAGCAATGCACAGAACAAGTGAGATCAACCAATCAACATGCAGGACGCACACACCTGCACGACATGGGAAGTGTTTGCGTTGACCTGTCTGCAGCCATTTGCAACCTACACTTACCCATCAACCTCTTTGTCATGTAGATATGCGGTAACGACTACAGGCAGTTGCGGGCAACTCTAAACCAACCTTTAGTCATTGGGCCAAGAATGTGATTTTTCAAATGCCATTGGAATGTTAGTCCCTGTATCTTCCATTTCTAACTCTTATCTCTACTCTGATGGCATGTTATTCTCCAGCACAAATGCCAAAACAAAATAAAGAAACTGAGTACCTTCCCTCACTGGAGTTCCATAGATGGAATGGCATTCTGTTACCAGAGCAAATTTTTTAAAGGGCCAGAGTGTAACTGGCTACTTATTTGCCCACCCTTAATTCCGCCGTAGACAGGGTTCCTATGTGAGTTTTAAAATTATCCTGTATTTCGTAATGAACAAAAAGTAATGTTGAATATTCCCTGATTTGTTTTAAAAAATATAATCAAAAGGCTATCTGTAAAAGGGGTGGGGGATGGCTTGCTTAATTTTCACTCTAATCTCTGCTGAGCCCTCAGTGAGGAAAAAGTGATCTTTCTTTATCTTTGATGTTTAGATTCAGATTCCCAGCATAGCCAGGAAGTGGTGCCTCTCCTGTACCCTCTCTTTGTCTACCTCCATCTCAACATGGTCCAAAATGGCCTAAAGAGCACAGTGGACAGTTTCTACAGTCGCTTCCATGGGATGTTCTTACAGAATGCCAGCCAGAAAGACATCATTGAACAGTTACAAACTACATTAACAATTCAAGACATCCTGTCCAACTTCAAGCTTCGGGCATTTCTGGACAATAAGTATGTGATCCGCCTTCAGGAAGACAGCTACAACTTCCTCCTCCGCTACCTCCAGAGCGATAATAACAGTGCTCTCTGCAAAGTCCTATCCTTGCATATTCACCTAGATGTGCAGCCTGCCAAGAGAGTGGACTACCAGCTCTATGCTAGTGGTGGCTCTTCACGCAGTGAGAGCAATGGCCTAGAACCTACTGACATGCCTGCTTCCATCCTGCAGAATGAGGCAGCCTTGGACCTCTTGCAAGATAGCATTAAAAGAGTCAAAGATGGGCCACCATCCCTTACTACCATATGTTTCTATGCATTCTATAATACCGAACAGTTGCTGAATACAGCAGAGATCTCGCCAAATAGTAAGCTGCTGGCTGCTGGTTTTGACAATTCCTGTGTAAAGCTGTGGAGCTTGCGGCCCAAGAAGCTGAAATCTGAGCCTCATTTAGTAGATATTTCCCGAATCCACTTGGCCTGTGATATCTTGGATGAAGAGGTCAGAGAATCTTGTTTATCTTGAAAATTTTTGGAATCATAGGTAGAATGTATTATTTTTAGGTTGAAATGTTTTATGTGAGAGATTTTAAAAACTGTCATGTTCTCACAACCAAATCAAAAGCAAAGTCTGTCTCACACTGGTGCTTTCCTTCTACCTGTTAGTCATATGGGTAGGCTGGGCAGTGCGAAATGATAGTGAGCTAACAATATTTTGTGTGGGTAAAGACTTATGTTAAAACTATCCATATACCCACCTCTGATAATAGTAAAACTGATCAAATACTTGGCCTTATTTAATTGCCCACTTCATTAGCCAATTATAACTTCTAATGGTGGCAGTTTTATTCTTCATTTGCATTTACAGTAATACACCTCAACTTTTCAAAGGCACAAATCAAGGTGAATTATAATATTTGAGTCCAAAAGGGAGACTTAGGAAGTGCTTTAAGTTATAATCTCAAATTCATTCATTGGAGGAAAGTTACTTATAGATTGCATGTACTCCAGTATGAGCTTTAAATGTTCAGGGTGATTTTAAGATAGAATTCAATAAGATGCATGATTAATCCAGCTATTATTTCTACCTCTACTGTAAGTGGCATAACTGCTTAAACACAGCAGTATTAACAATTGCCTAAAATAACTCCTAAAGTAGTCTTGTGTCAGTAATGCCTAAAGCAGATTGGTCAATAATCAAAATAAATGACTTCACTTTCAGTATAGATATAATTTTATAGATTTGTAGTAGAATTGAGGGTGACGGCAGGAGCATCTTTTTGAAAGTAAGGAACTGTCTCTTAGTCTTCTGATTGTAGCACAAGATTTGTATATTTTATTATTTTTCTTTAAAAAACAAAGGTACAAAATCTTTTGCATCATACAATTTTCTGTCTGCAAAAAATGAATAATAAGGAAGACCCAGTTACATGTTGTTATACATCCAGCTGTTAACATAATCCAAATACTGTAATATATTTGCAGAAGATGCAAAACATCTTAATTCCTCCGGCTCTTTGTGTACATCTCTACAGCAAGTTATTATGATTCAGTAACATATGTACAGAATTCTTTTTTGACCTGTAAGCAGTTTTAATATTCCAGCCATGGATCAGATGTAGAAATATAGAATAAAATAGAAATAGCAATGCTTGTTCCCGTCCCTCAAGTACATTTCAGATGGTCCTTCTTAGACACAGTTGCTCTTTGGAACAACAGTTATTATATGGTGTCCCTTGGGACTCCATATCATTTTCAGTACTTCTCAACATCTGCATGAAATGGGAGAGAGCTCATCAAGAGATTTGAAACTCAGTGTTATGGTATATTGTTGACACCCAGATCTATTTCTCTATAAAAACATTGGGTAATGAAATGATTCATGTAAATGTCTGCTTGTTATTAATACTGGTAGTTGAAGGCAACAGTATCGGATTGATTATTCACTGAATGAGGTACTAATTCCATGTAAGTTATAGGTTTAAATTTCAATAGGCCTACATTCTCCCAGAAGGAGAATCAGCAGAAGCAGATGCACTCTCTATGCCATTTCTTGGATAAAATGATATTAGTGGTACACAAGCTGAAAATTTCTAAGCTTGATTTCTCTACATAAGGCTGTTTTTATATTTGAGCCACAAACTTTAGTTAGTGTAGGATTTGGCAGCCAAGTTGGTCTTTGAGAAGGACTTAAGAAGACCACATTTTACAAGCACTTGAGAGTTTTTCACTGACAGCCTATTTATTTCTGTTAGTTGTAACTGGTAAAAATTCTGGAACATTTTGACAACAAAATGTTCTCCTGTTATTGCTTTAATAAAGACATTAAAAAAGCAAATCCTAGAGAAAAGTCATCTGAAGAAACTTCTTTATTCTCTTTACAGGCTGAAGATGATGATGATGTAGGAACTGAAATGAAGTTATTAAGAGGGCACTCTGGACCAGTGTATAGCACAAGTTTTTTGTCAGACAGTTCAGGATTGCTGTCATGCTCTGAAGATACAACTATCAGATACTGGGATCTTGGATGTTTTACAAACACTGTCTTGTACCAAGGACATGCTTATCCGGTGTGGGACCTGGACATCAGCCCTTGCAGTTTGTACTTTGCTAGTGCTTCTCATGACCGTACAGCAAGACTCTGGTCATTTGATCGGACGTATCCCCTACGGATATACGCGGGCCATTTAGCAGATGTTGACTGCATCAAATTTCATCCAAATTCTAACTACTTGGCAACAGGATCTACAGACAAAACAGTGCGCCTCTGGAGTACCCAGCAAGGAAACACAGTACGTCTGTTTCCAGGTCACCGGGGTCCTGTCCTGTCCCTTGCCTTTTCTCCCAATGGTAAGTACTTGGCCTCAGCAGGTGAAGACCAGCGCTTAAAATTGTGGGACTTGGCATCTGGAACTCTTTACAAAGAACTGCGGGGGCATACAGATAATATCACCAGCCTTACTTTTAGTCCAGATAGTAGTTTGATTGCTTCTGCATCAATGGACAACTCTGTTCGGGTTTGGGATATTCGAAACACTTACTGCAATGCTCCTGTAGACGGCTCTTCCAGCGAGCTAGTTGGAGTATATACTGGACAGATCAATAATGTACTGAGTGTACAGTTTATGGCCTGTAACCTTCTTTTAGTGACTGGAATTGCACAAGAGAATCAGGAACATTAGCCTTTTTGAAAATGGGACAGAAGATGTTATTGAAAACTAGAGTCTATTATAAACTGAGATTATATATAATTGACTGTGAATTTTTCCCTCTCCCTTTGTTAGACATCCAGAATGATGGAAGTACTGTATTTGAAAGTATCTTTTATTTTTGTAAAAATGATAGGAAGGGAGAGCAATAGAAGAATTTCACCGTAGTTCTACATTAGTGCAAAGTTAGGAAGCAATGTAATAAAATGAACAGCCCAGAATATTTTGGTATAGGGGTAGTCCAAAACCTGGTCCAAACAAGTAAAATCATCACTGGAGCATTTGCACTTAAATATCCTGCATTGATGGGAACATCCTACCTATTTCTACTAGAGACTTGTCAAAATAACAATTATGTAGTACAGGTGACATCACCTTGGGTAGAAAAATATATTCTGTTCTGAGGATGTTCCCAAATATATAACATTTCAGTAATGTTTAAAGTAACACTGAAGGGCAATTTCCCAACTCAGCATAAAATATGCTTGATTAGATCTAAATAAAATTAAAAAAAACTTCCCATCCATGGATGTTTTGATCCAACATAGAGAACCTGATGGGTGAAAAGGCTGTCTTCCACTGCAATCTCCTGTGATGTCTCAGGAAGTTTCCCAACTTTCTGCAGTGGATTTTTGAGAGATTAGAAGGGGATTAAAGGGGGGAAAAAGTGTTGCCATTGTATTATTTTTTAATATATATATGGCAGTTGTTGTCACTACCAAATATATAAAATGGTTTTAATTCTTTATATGGACCACAACATTTGTAGCTATTCCTAGATCAGAAATTTGGGGTTTTCTCTCATCTGTTTGCACTGTGATGATGACATAAAATACTAGAAGATTAATCGATGAAATAATACATTAGCTGTGGAAGGAACCAGCAAAACATGGCCGAATGTATTGTAGCACATTTCAACTCCATGTAGAAAAGATAATTCCTCTCTTCAGAAACATTATTTGCAGACAATATGAACAAAGATATCCAGGGAATGGAAACTAGTATCACTAAATCATTAAGTATTAGAAGATGCAGCTTTGTCAATATGTGATGTTTTCCACTGAAATAAACATTTCAGTAAATTTTCATATACAAGTGTCAGCATGCAAAATGGAGTGGGAGGTGGGAACAGCAACTTTAATTTCTTCATTCTAAGAGAAGATCAAATATTTCTGCTTTTGGGAAAAAAGATTTTGTATTTTTTTAATTAAAATGTTTAGTTTAAAGAGAAAAGTTTGGCATCTCTGTATGGAATTCAGATTTTATGAAGTAGATAAAATCTAACTTTGTCACATGGGTAAGGATCTTTTTGTATCTTGTCCATGTCAGTCTAACAAATATACAAAAATAATCTCTTCAGAGTTCTGTACCATTTTGCAAATCGCTTTTTTTTAAACTAAAAACATTTTTGTATACAACTTTCCCTAACATATTTTTTACACATCTTGTATGCCTCATTTCCTCAAATATATTAATTTTTGTATATGTCTTTTTCAGCCAAAAATACTTTAAGCCAGATGTTGGCAGGCTCTGAATTTTATGTCTGTTCACATTGTGGACTCTTATGTTGATGGATTGCATAACTTTGCTTGAAAATAAATCCATGACAGGTTTCTCTTACCCATATACATGCTGCAAGCGCTGTTCATGTTTTTATGCACTTAAAATTGTATATTTTGCAAAGAAGTGGAGGCTGAAGGAAGCAGATTTTAAACAAAGCTAAAAGTAACATGTTTTAAATTACTGATTACTGTTTTAAAAAATACAGTAAAATGAGCAACCATCTCTTATCAACTTTAATAAAAGTATACAAAAGTTTCTGGTGCTTTAAAAAACCAATGCAATATATAAATAGCTATATCCAGGAAGCAAATCTAATTCAGGTTTTCTTTCAGGAATATATGAAAGTTTATTCAGTCCTCAAAACCTTATGAAACTTTGTACAATTGTGAGATATTCCAGAGCGGATTTTGGACTACTCACAGAATTGCAGAGACAAGTAGAGGAATTCTGTTACACATGTGAAAGTACACTTGCACAATGTTGGATGTTGTTTTTATATTTCTTTAGGATGGAATGCTCAACTTTTGAGAAGAAAAGTATTATAATAGAGACTCCAGTTTGAAACAGAAAGGGAGCTGTGACAAATGACATAAAACTTCATTACGTTTAAATTAAAGACAAGTACTCTGCATTTAATTATTTTCTACTTCTATCACTTTAAAATTCAGTTTAGTAGCAATTTTTGAAGAAGCATGAATAACACATCTAAAAATTGTCACCACAACATGTTCCTTAACTCAACATTAAGGAAATACAGATCAAAAGAAAAAGACAACAGATCTTGTTATGTGCCAAAGCCTGTTGAAAAAACGTCTTCTAAATGCCAGATATGATGGTGCCAGGACCTTTTCTTGGGGAAGTATGTTCCATAGTGTGGGGGCTACCATTTTAAAAAGCCTCTATTCTGATTAACATGCCCCTCTTAGCTCTTGCAGGGATGAGACTCTGAGCTGATTGCTTCTAGCTGTCCATACAGGATGGGCACACACAAATAGAAGGGGAAAAACAAAAGAATTTCCAAATCAGAATGGCAGCAAAATTCTTAGAGATCTCCTTATTATTGATTATTGAGATTAGGCTAAAAAAAACAACAAAAACCTACAGACACCCACAACAGGAAAAGTATGCCACAGACAGCAAGAATTAAGCTGCATTGATCTAAATAGCACAATTGTTTAAATGCATAGGCTTATGTTGTTACAGAGGCTGAGCTGAATCATAATAAATACTCTACGAACAGAAAGCCTTGTACATTTTGTGTTTTAGAGCTGGCTAATACAGGTATTATCTAATACAATAAGGTCACAGCTGGCATCCAAGAAGACTTCCTTCAATCATTTATAAATATCCGGAAGTATTAACAGTTGCCTTATTGGGGAGATGGGTGGCATATCAGTTTAATTAATTAACATATTCTGCATTGATCAGATCCTATCTCAAAAACTTTTGAGTTTTTCCAGCAAGCGGGCCTGACCTAGGGAGGATTTTAGGTAGGGATAATTTTAAAAGTATTTTAATCGGAAACACAGCTGGTAATATTTGGTTTTAATTCGGCTTTTATCGGGGTTTATTTCTTGTATTTTTGTATTTTTGTATTTTGTATTTTTTGTATTTTGTGTATATTATTTGTTTTTAATATGCTGTGAACCGCCCTGAGTCCTATGGGAGAAGGGCGGTATACAAATTAAATTATCTATCTATCTATCTATCTATCTACTATACTACAAAAAACTTTTTTAAAAAATAAAACAAGTTCAAAGAAGAGCAAGGAAGATAATAATAATAGTAATAGTAATAGTAATAATAATGATGGAAGGAACCTTGGAGGTCTTCTAGTCCAACCCCCTACTCAAGCAGGAAACCCTATATACCATTTCAGACAAATGGCTGTTCAGTCTCTTCTTAAAACTTCCAGTATTGGAGCATTCACATTGGAGGTACCGTAGGTTGTTCCACTGATTAATTGTTCTGTCAGGAAATTTCTCCTTAGTTCTAGGTTGCTTCTCTCTTTGGTTAGTTTCCATCCATTGCTTCTTGTCCTGCCTTCAGGTGCTTTGGAGAATAGCTTGACTCCCTCTTCCTTGTGGCAACTCCTGAGACATCGGAACACTGCTATCATGTCACCCCTTGTCCTGCTCTTCATTAAACTAGACATACCCAATTCCAGCAACCGTTCCTTATATGTTTTAGCCTCCAGTCCCCTAATCATCTTTGTTGCTCTTCTCTGTACTCTTTCTAGAGTCTCAACATCTTTTTTACATCATGGTCACCAAAACTGGATGCAGTATTCCAAGTGTGGCCTTACCAAGGCATTGTAAAGTAGTATTAACACTTCACATGATCTTGATTCTATCCCTCTGTTAATGCAGCCTAGCAATGTGTTGGCTTTTTTGGCAGGTGCAGCACACTGCCTAGATATACCTAACTAGATGTTTAGCTAGATGTTCCTAGCTAAAATCTATAAAAGAGATTGAGTGAGGTAAGTATGTTTAGCCATGAAAAAAAGATGACTGAGCGAGGACATGATAGCATGTTGAAGTGCAAAGTCAAAAATGTTTATAATTCCATCACAATTGACACTAATGGATTTAACTTACATAAAGGTAGATTCTGATTGAATGTTATTTAAAATAGTATACAACTACTAAGAGCAATTTGCCAGTGGAACTAATTACCAGGATAAGTGGAGAACTCCCTTTGGTTGGATATGTTCAAATAGTATAAAGCCATCATTGTGGATGCTTTCTTTGGATCTATGTCCTAAACAGTGCATTGGACTGAGTGGCTTACATGGACTCTTACAGTTCTATATTATTATTCTATGAAACCATATAACATGTAATAAGGGTCTAAATTGCATTATCTTTCCACTTCAGAATTAAAATTGTCTCCCTAGTGTTTGCTTCTGGTTGGCCTATAAACAAATGTAAAAGGCGTTGCAGCGGTTTGCATATGCAACTTGCTGGCCATCTTTTCTATGTCAACAGCTTTTTAAATACATATAAATGCAGTGGTCTTTTGCAGCAGTTTGCATATGCAACTTGCTGGCCATCTTTTCTATGTCAACAGCTTTTTAAATACATATAAATGCAGTGGTCTTTCTTTGAGTCTATATTGGTTATTTCTATCCAAAAATGGTCACTTTCTACAAGCTGTGATTTAATGTTATGCTTACAAAAAAACCTACATGAAAACATAATTTTCCAGTTGGAATTGCTTAGTTACTGTCTCAAGATCTTTATAAAAAAAGAGATGGAATAGAAATTTTATTAGAGATCACAAAATATTTGAACAAAAGGAAATATCCTTATTGTATCTACAATTTGAGAATACGCACTTAAGGTTAGAGTGCAATCATGAGATTATACAGAGAAATAATAACAAATAATCATAAAGGTTTAAGTAGCACGACATTCAAATGCTTGCTGCAGGATCCTGCATATTTCTACATAAGAGCAGAAGGCTCTTGAAATACTATATTTATTTATTTTATTTATTTATTTAATTGCATTTATATCCCGCCCTTCTCCTTTCGGACTCAGGGCGGCTAACAATCAATTAAAATACAAAAAATACAAAACCCTGTTAAAATTAATTAAAACGAAATATTTAACTGTGATCTAATTAAAAGTAATTAAAACCCCTTTAAAATCCCTTAGGCCAGTCCCGCAAGCTGGAACAACCATGTCTTGAGGGCGCGGCGGAAGGAAGGTATTTCTTCTGGAAATCCCAATAAATTAATTCTGAGACCGTGTGAAGATTTTCAATCCAACTTGCTCTTCAGTCCAGCAACTTCTCTGTTTTCTCCCATTCTGCTCTAGTTCTTAAAAAAAAAAATACAATTTTTCCTTTCTGGGCAGGTTAGTGGGATTTCTCAATGCCAAAACACAGATAGTCCTCAACTTAACAATCATTCTTTTGGTGAGCAAAATTTAGATGTTTCATAACTGACTCATATTTGCAGTGTCCTGGGGTCATGTAATCACCTTTTGCGACCTCCTGACAAGCAAGGTCAGCAGGGAAGCCAGATTTACTTAACAATCACGTTACTAATTTAATAACTGCAGTGATTCACTAAACAAGTGTGACAGGGTCATAAAATGGGGCAAAACTCACTTAACAAATGTCTCACTTAGAAACAATTGGGCTCAATTGTGGTTTTAAGTCAAAGACTACCTGTAACATGCTTACTAGTGCTGGAGTGTGTATTCAGACTCTGATCCTGTTTACCTGTCTAGTCATAACTTGTTTTTTAAACTCAAAACAAATATGCTTAAAACCACCATTAAACAAACAAAGATTTGTATTATTCGTAAAGGCATTTATTATCTGCTTGCAAGTAATTCTGAGTTCCGGAATTTCTCACTCCAACAAAGGCAGCACCAGTGTTTCTGCTGTTCTCTACCATAATATATATTTATTTTTCAATCGCCAACTTTAAAGACAAGAGTTTCCCAAGTACCGTATACCTCCTTAACATCGCAATATAAATATTTTTTGGAAAGTAGAAAGAAAATCATTTTATAGTCTATATAAATATAAGCATGCATTTATACAGAATATAAGCAAGAGATAGCCACAAAAAGCCAGGTAAAATGCAACAATACATTTTAAAGTTTAATAGGTAAAATATACATATAAAGACATTTAGAGAATAAGAAAGGGTTTCCTGGTACTGTGGTCAGCATTTCTCACTGGGAAAGGCATTTAGCCTCCAATAAGCAGTCTCTCCATTATCTTTGTAAATGAATGATACAATACATTTCCTATCCTAACATTTACATTTTTTTTACATTTATACAGTAACTTGCAAATCCTCTAAATACCATTGTAAGCTTTACTTCAGAAATGTTCTTTGGCGTAATTGCTACATCTTGCAGGACCACGGGCAAAAAAAACAGCTCAATTATGGATACTTGTAAGCCTGGCATATCTAAATTGTAAAACTATTAATAACATTACTTCAAAAGCTGTTGAGATAGTTGAGTTCTCTATAATTGGTTTGTACCAGCTAATTCTTAGACTGGCTTCAAGTACTCAGAACTGAAGAGTCTGTAAATATTTGAGCACATTTTATTACTAATGCAATTACTACAGTATGTGAGGGAATGTGGTTTTTGAGATGCAAAATTTGTTCTACAAACTTCCTTAAGAGTTTTGCATACAAACCTTCCTTTCTTCCTAGCATTTTCCTGTAAGTGCAGGTTCATATCCACCCCCCCATTAACCGAGTGTTGATCCATTGGTTGCGACAGGAACTGACAGACAGGCTTTTCGCTGGAGCCTGTCATCACGTGGCCTGGGTAAGTGGTCCAAAAGTCCAAACCTTTCCGATTGAAAGCCCTGCCGTTAATAATTTCTATTTCATTCACAAGTAAAAAAAAGAAAAGAAAAGAATCTGCTTCATTTGGACGCCCCATCCCTTGTGTGGGTGACACTGTTATAGGAACACTTTTGGGGAAGAGTCAAAAAAGAATGGCCGGAAGATGGACTGCCATTCTCTTACTCGTCGGAAGATGGCGCTGTTACAATTCAATTTAGCACTTCGCAGGCTAGGAAGAAAGACTTTCAAACACGAAAGCGATATTTCATTTTATTCTTATTGAAGAGGTTGAGGCCCAAAGCTAAGCAGGATCTTGGGAGGGGGACAGGCACGCGGCTTAGCCCGTGAAATCAAACATCCTAAAAGAAAGCGAACACCAGTTCTATGCTGGTGCCAAGCCAGTTGAGCGGAGAGGCCTCAAGAATCCGAGCTGGCTTCGATTCTTAACTATGGAATAAAACCAATTAAATAAGGTCGGCCGGCTTGCAGTCAACACGCCGCGCCAACTCGGCCACTGTGATGTAGAAACCGCGGTTTACGGCTCGCTGTCTTGGCTGAACGCTCGGCGAGACCCGGAACAGTAGAGGGCGCCGCCGGCTTCCGAGCCGGGCCCGGGGTCGCTGGCGGTCGACTGGAAAAGGAGAAGGAAGCCTCGGCGGGAGCCTTATCAGCGGGCAGCAGCGAGGGCTGGGTCGCGCTTCATGGGGCCGCGCCAACCCAGCCCGTGAGGGGCCGCCCTCTGCCCGCTCGGCCGGAGAGAAGGAATCGCCGCGGGCTTAATGGCGGGCTTGGCTCTCCGCCTTCCCTTGGTGGTGCGGCTGTGGCGACGGCAGAGCCCGCGGAGCTGCTCCTGGCCTCGGCTTCTCTTCCACCCGGCGGCCCCCGGCGGCGCGGCATGGACCGCGGAGAGGCGCGGGGTCGCGGCTTTGCCCCCCGGCACTCTTCGCCACGTGCCGCTCCTCCTTGCCCGCTCCGCCTCCTCCTGGGCAGCCGCGGCCGGATCCTCGCGGAAGGAGCCGGGCGACCCTCAAGGAACCGAGCGGCCCCCGGCGGCAGGGCCCGACGAGCGCGAAGTCTCGGACGCTAAGAGGCTTTTGGCGCTGGCGTATCCGGAGCGCTGGAAACTGTCAGGTATCTCCTCCCCGGGGTCTCGCCTCCTCGGCTGCAGCTCTCGGGTTGCAAAGCGCACTGCCCTCTCGCGCGGGCCGCTTGGGGGATTGCTTTTACTCCTGCCGTGTACCTGTCGCCTCCCCGAGAACTCGTAACCGGTTCCCGCAGGTAGCGAGGAAACGCTGCTAGCTGCTGTTCCTGTTCCCTTCCGGTCATCTCCCTGTCCTTCGCTCCACCCCAGCGTGGGCTCAAACAAATACCCACCGTGGGGAATGCCCTCGCGCTGCTCTTTGCCCTTTGCTCGCTGTCGCCTTTTCCTCCGCAAGGCTGGTTCATCTCCGCCCCGAGTTCTTTGATCCTAATGGGGTTCTACTCAATCAATCAATCAATCAATCAGAAAAAGAGCTGGAAGGGACCTTGGAGGTCCTACCCCCTGCTCAAGCAGGAGACCCCATTCCATTTCAGACAAGTGACTCTTCAATCTCTTCTTAAAAAGCTCCAGTAATGAAGCCCCCTCAATGTCTGACGGCAAGCTGTTCCACTGGTTAATTTGTTTTCGCTGTTAGGAAGTTTCTCCTTAATTCCAGGTTGCTTCTCTCCGTTGTTTCTTGTCTTGCCTTCTGGTGCTTTAGAAAATAAATTGACCCCCTCCTCCCTGTGGCAACCTCTCAAATACTGGAATACTGCTATTGTTAAGTCCGGAGAATAATGGCGCTTGAGACAAAGCATTTCTAACAAGTCTTTATTCTCTGCTTCCAATCTACGAACAACCCGAGCAGAGGCACGCAGGCCTCTATTTATACCTTCTGATCCCCGGGCAAATCCAACCAATCATAAGGCAGTCTTTTCCCGCCTGCTGGCGCCACTCAGTCTGGTCCCGGGCAGCTTTTGCAAATGCCCGGGACTCTTGCAACGTCCCGAGCCTGCTTTTGCAGGCTCAGGACACAACACCCCTTCCCCCTAGATGAAATAATACGGCGCCCACATGGACGCCATCATAGTGATGGTTATATAATTAAATATTGAGTTTAGTCACATGGTGTGTGTAAGATGTGGGACTGTTCCATCGTACAGAGACCCAATAGCCCACATCGTTTACGTAGAGTCAACCAGCCAGAACCTCTAGTTCAGTTATTGCAATTGACATGCTCACCTTACGTAATCTGCAAGGTATTTGGGAGGGCCTTTGACCCTAAGCGACCTTCTCGGACCTGGAGAACCTATAGTGTTTTCCCCGTTGCTTCCCACACTAGGTGAATTGCCCTGTGGTTGTCTTGTGACTTCTGTTTGACTTTCCTGCCCGTCTCCTAGGCTTGAGAAGTCAGAACTCCGTTGATCGCTACACCTGGTTGACCTACCGCCTATGGAGTTTTCCAACCCCTCAGAACTCATCTCCGTGTTTCTTGACGGAGTGTGGTTTTCCTGGCTCCTTCCTGTAGTGTTAGGGTCTAGGGATGCCTCCCTGTTAGCCCTTATGCGTGGGGACATCCTTCTATGAGCCATTTCAGCAAAGGACGTGTTTCCCCTCTGTTTTGCCTGCTCTCTTGCATGTTGTGAGTTGTGAGTATGCGCCCAGTTATTCTCTGTGTCTGGAGTATTGTTTGTGAGGTGTGGATAATTAGTATACCTCCGGTGGGACTCCCAGGCTGGAGTGTGTGTGGGGGTGTCTGTGTGTCCCCGTCCCCATGAATTGCTACCTGAATCTCCTGTGGAACTTGGGTGTTGAGAGCCCGTGTCGTTCCCCACAACCATTGTTGGCAGCAGATTCTGATTCTCAGAATGCATTCCCCATTCCTCCCCCCCCCAGAGGAGACTGAGGAGGAACCCCAGGCGAGTCCCGCCTCACACGTAGTTGATCAATGTGGCGGCGAAGAACGCGGCCATCATCCAGGGACACCTCGTAGGACAGAGGCCCCGAGACCTTGCAGACAACAGCCAGGACCCAGAGGTGTCCAGGCCCGTAGTTCCTGGCCCAGACAGGATCGCCTTCACGCAGGACCCGTGGTGGGTGTGGCTGAGACACCTGTGAAGCTACACGCTCCGGATGCAGCCTGTCCAATTTAGTCACGAGCCGACGACCCCAGCGGAGTTCGGCCGGGCACTTACCCGTGGCAGTGCACGGAGTAGTACGATGGGCNCCAGAATGTGGCTCACTACAGGCACAGGATAAGCATGTTGCTGTAGGGCCTTGTTTAGTGTGCACTTGTAGTCAGCACAAATCCGGATGTCCCCGTTTGCCTTTAAAGGCGTTACAATGGGGGTTTCCCACGGGCTGGAATCTACAGGCTCTAGAATGCCTTGCTGGAGCAGCTTGTCCAGCTCAGCGTCAATCTTACTATTAAGAGCAAATGGTACTCTCCTAGGTTTAACCCTGATGGGCTGTACCGTTGGATCTAGCTTTAGTGAAACTGGAGGTCCTGTGTAGGACCCTAGTTCAGAACTGAACACATCTGCAAACTCCTTGCATACGTCTGCAAGGGTCTCTGTTTGCAATTTATGTAGCCCTGTTACTTGTATTCCCAAGGCCTCAAACCAATTGAGTCCAATGAGACTCGTTCGCTCACCCCCCACAACCAACACGTCTAGGGGGCCTGCAAAATTCTTGTTCTGTACCTTAAGGGTGGCCTCCCCCTTAACGCACACTTGAGAATTTTGGAAATCCGTAAGGATTACATTAGAGGGCCTTAATGAAACTCGCTGACCACTGCTGCTGCAGATTTTGTGAAATGTGTTGAGGGAAATTATTGATAGGGCAGACCCCATGTCAAGTTCCATCGACAATGGAACTCCCTGCAATTTCACCTTAAGAGATAGTTTCTTTTTAAGGGGTTTGTGTGTGCCTATTCTTAAAATGTTCCGGCGTGTTGCACAGAACCCCACCCTGTTTTGACTGGGCACCCTGGTACCTTTCAGATTCAATTCTTCCTTCGGTTGTACCTTCAGTCGACCCAGGCAGACTGCAGCGATGTGGCCTTTCTTTCCGCACGCTCGGCAAATGGCGGAACGGAACCGACATTCCGCTCGCTTGTGGCGTCCACCACATCCGAGGCAACGAAGCTCAGCTGGGCCCTTGTCCTGACGATCTTTGGACCTCCTCCCAGCTGCTTGGTAAAGCTTGTCCACCTCTTCTTCAGGATCTTCTTCCGACTCGCGCACGTCTTCCTTG
This sequence comes from Protobothrops mucrosquamatus, assembly GCF_001527695.2. Taxonomy (NCBI): domain Eukaryota; kingdom Metazoa; phylum Chordata; class Lepidosauria; order Squamata; family Viperidae; genus Protobothrops; species Protobothrops mucrosquamatus. Next base: position 57,581 of record NW_015388312.1, read on the forward strand.
TGAATAGTGGCAGTCTCTGGAACGTCTCGGGAGCGCTTCGCTTAGGCCGCATGTTCTTGACTGCCCCGCCTGCAGCTTCTTCTGCCGAAACCTCTCGCAGAGCATCTTGGAAGGAGACGTCTTCCCTGGCAAACAGCCTCTGCTGTAAGTCTGTGTTCCTCACTCCGCACACAAAACGATTGCGCAGTCTTTCCTCTAAGTCCTTGAAATCACACGGTTTAGCTGCTCTTCTCAAGGCCGCAACGAATTCTTTTGCTGATTCCCCGACTCGCTGATCTCTCTGTTGAAATGTGTGTCTCCAGGCCATGACAGATTGCTTGGGCTGGAAATGTTCCTTTAAAACTTTCTTCAGGTCGGAGTATGATACCGTTTCCAGCGAGTCCGGGGCGATTAGGCTCTCGGCGATCTCAAAGGCGTCTTGCCCACAAACGCACAACAACGTGGCAGCCTTTAAGCCTTCCTCCCTTATCTGGTTTATGCGGAAATATGTCTCGACTCTTGCAACAAGATTCCCACCTCTCGGGGTGAGAGACGTCGAATTCCGCTAAACGCCCAACTATCGCCATGATCGAGGATCAGGGTCTTCTTCTTCAGCCGCACGCACCCTCCAGCGATTTCGTACTGGCAGGATAACGCTGACTTCCACGCCGTTTTCCTCTTCCGGACTTCTTGGGTGAGTCTTCAAGCTTTCCTAGCTGTATAGACTGGATCCCACCTTCGTCGCCAGTGTTAAGTCCGGAGAATAATGGCGCTTGAGACGAAGCATTTCTAACAAGTCTTTATTCTCTGCTTCCAATCTACGAACAACCCGAGCAGAGGCACGCAGGCCTCTATTTATACCTTCTGATCCCCGGGCAAATCCAACCAATCATAAGGCAGTCTTTTCCCGCCTTGCGCATGCGCGCAAGGCCGGCGCCACTC